>NC_139152.1:13852144-14052144 GCF_964270905.1 Leucopleurus acutus
TGCATTTCCAGGGACGAGAAGGACAAGAATTCAGAGAGAGTTTCATTGAAAAGGTAATATTTGACCTGAATCTTGATGGATGACTTCCTAGTTTGTCAGTTTCCCAAGGTTGAACAGGCTCTGAAAGCATAGTGGTTTCAGAGAACTTCTGGTAGTACAACCTGACCAGAGTTAAGAGTTCTTATGGAGAGGTGCTCAGAATATAAGGTGAGAAAATGAGTGGAAGCTAAATAATGAAAGATGGTCTCATATGCCACAGTATAAACTTGACATACACATTTAAAGCAGTGGGGAGCCATTACAGATTTAAATGTAAGGGGTCTCTTGATCAGACATTTTTTTTTCTTTTAAGGGGGAAGAATAAATAGAGGGTGAAACATAAAGCAAACTTAAGAGGGTAAAAATAGAGAGGGCTGAAGTATAAAGTAGTGCACAGAGGAGGTATTTAGAAGGTACAGTGAATAGAATGCGCTGGCTGATGGAATGGGGAGAAATTCAGAACAATTTCTAGCTTTCTACTTTTGGGGATTGGTGGAATGATAGAGGGAGACAGAGATACGCGAGGAGGACTTATTTGGGTCCAGGATTTTATTTTTGAGTATTTAAAATTGAAAACCCAATGAGGAATTCAAGTATGAAAGAATTTGTTGGTTTCTGAACAAATGAGATAAAAGAGAGCAGTGGTATAAGGGGACAAAACTACTGTCGTTATTACGATAGTGCGTAATTTGGACAACATGGCTTAATACGAGAGCCAAAAGAATCCGCTAATGACTATAGTTGGGGAGATGTACCTAACAGTCAAGGCAGCTTTGGCAGGCGTGGACCCACGTGGGAAGTCTGCTCAGATATGAATATCCATTTGGATGACCGGAAGTTGAAAATAGAAGAGGGGGTTATCAATTGGAGCAAGGTCCCAAAAGATGAGGGGAGTGATTTCTAGAGCACAGATGATGGGATTAGCCTTGTAGATTGATTAAGTCAGTCGGTCATTTAATAGACATTTATTAAAGCTCTTACCTTGTCCCAGGCTCTGAGCTAGGTTCTGGGGATACAGTTGGGAACCAGAGAGACATGGACTTTGCCTTCATGGAACAGTGCACTATGGGATGCAGACAAAGCTTATAACAAATGGTGATGGGTGCTATGAAGAAAGAAACAAAGGGCTAAAATAGAAAATAATTGGGTAGGGTATGGATGGAGAAGGTGAGTGACTGAGTGATCAGGGAAAATCTCTCTCTGAGAAGATGGCATTTAGGCTGAGATATGAAGGACAGAAAGAACAAGTAATGTGTGTGAAAAGCAGCGAGAGCTATGCTAGGAAAAAAACTTTATGTTGAGAGTTTAGCTAGCTACTCCATCGTATTGCTACCTTGACATCTGTTTTGTTTGGCCAAGTGGCCTTCAGAGACTTTAAACTAACACTAACCTCCTCATGCAAGCACATGACCTAGATAACAGCCCTCAGAGCTGCAAGAAAATGAAAGTTCCTGATATAACTTCCCCAGTTGTCCTTGTGATCAACAGTCTCCCCAACCTCCCAAGGCCTTCCCTGTGCATTTTATAGATCAGACCTCCCTGGAGGTTACCAAACCCACATTTTTGGTTTGAGTTGACCACTTTGGGCTTACCTGGGGCAGCCCAAAGCACTCCACCCACAGACCCTAATAAAGCACGTACCCAAGGTGCTGTTGCTTTCGCTGTCTGCACTCTGCCTTGACCTTCCCATGTGACCCCTTGAGGTGTGCTATGTACCTCTTCCAGGACCTGTGAGTAGTATACTTCTCTATTTCACTTTCTTTTGTGGTTTATTGTTGAACCAGACTCATCATCTGTCGGTTTGTGCTCCCCTTAAGAAATGTTAATTTAACAAAGTCATAACACGTTCCTTAGCGTTTGCCAAGTTTCTGTGGTAGGAAAGACACTGGTAAGTTTGAGGAACTGAAAAAAGAGGTAAGTAGGGGCCTGATCACACAGGGCCTTATAAGCCATCATAATGAAGTTTGATTTTATCAATGGGCAGCCACTGAAAGGTGGCATAAATCATGTCTGTGTTTCAATATCATTCTTGTTGTCATATGGAGAAAGAAGTAGAAGGAATCACAGTAAAAGCAGCAAAATGGGGTAGAAGATCATTGTCAGAGTATTCTAGGTGAAAGATGGAGTACACTGAGTCTGGTTGTCATAGAGACAGAGAAATGAATGGGATCAGTACATACGGGGCTGGATGATGGATTGTTATGGATTGAGGGTAAGAAAGGAACTAAAGCTAATTCCTGGGTTTGGTGCTATTGAGTGAGGTGAGAAAGATAAGTGGTCCAGAGGACACACTGGAATAGAAATCCAAGGCTGAGTTTGGAGATCGTGAGTTTGGAGATGATACAATTTGGGGATCGATTAGTCTGTAAGTGGTATTCAAATCCATGTGACTATGTTAGATGTGGAACAGTGTTTCATATAAGGAGAAAGAAAAGGAATTAGTTTGATTATGTATGTAGGTAAGTTTCTAGGCAAGGTGAGAACTTGAAGGGGCCTGTAGTTAATAAGATATATATACAATTTTTTCCCTGGTGAATTGAAAACAAGGGCTCCTTTTGGTGAGGAGTTAGGGTATGGGGTCAAAGCCTTGTGAACAGTAGTAAAATGCACAAATAAATATTTGAGAGAGAGCGAGAGAGAGAGAGGGAGACAGAGAGAGGTGATCATGAAAGTATAAAAGTATTGACAAGCCAGTGCATTGGGAGGCCATAGATTTAGGGATTTATCACAGCATTAGTCCATTTGATTAAATCACCCCAGCATTACTCAAAGTGAATGATCAATCAGATTGATTGGGTTTGGGGTTTGCAGGAAAAATAGAAGGGATATTTGTGGGAAAGGAAGGAGAATGCTATTACAAGAATTATTGCAGGGCTTTCTTGGTGGTGCAGTGGTTAAGAATCCGCCTGCCAATGCAGGGGACACGGGTTTGATCCCTGGTCCGGGAAGATCCCACATGCTGCGGAGCAACTAAGCCCGTGCGCCACAACTACTAAGCCTGTGCTCTAGAGCCCGCGAGCCACAACTACTGAAGTCTGTGTGCCTAGAGCCTGTGCTCCACAACAAGAGAGGCCACCGCAATGAGAAGCCTGCACACCGTAAGGAAGGGTAGCCCCCACTCGCCACAACTAGAGAAAGCCCACATGCAGCAATAAAGACCCAACACAGCCAAAAATAAATTAAATAAATAAATAAATAATTTTAAAAAAGAGAATTATTGCAATCAGGCTTTTGAGCTGAGGAAGAAAAAAATAAAATTAGAAGGGAATAAATGACAGAGAGAAAGGAGGCATTCCAGAGAGTAGAGATCTTAAAAACGGGTTTCTTTGGAGTAAGGATATTGAACTTAAACATTAAATGGAGGGGAAAAAATACTGAGTTGAAGACATAAAATTGACAGGATTAGGGAATGATTGAAAGTAGCAAATGAGAAATGGGGATTAGCTTAATATGACTCTCAGGTTTTCACCTTGGGTAATGGGTGGGGAGCCCTTCAAGGCACCAACCTAGGGACACAGGGAAACTAGATTTTCCCCCCAGAAGGCTGATACCAAGTCTGTTGTTGAACATGTAAGTCTGAGTTGCTTTTGGGCCATCTGCATGGAGCTTTCCTTTAGGCAGTTACAGCCTGAAAGAAGGGCTCAGGATTACGATCTAGAATGGAGAAAGATAGGTATTTAAGTGGTAGAATTTAGAGAAGAAATGAAGTTGTCCTGGAGGACACAACCCAATAATTTGACTGACTCTGATTTCACATTAATAATAACTTTCCTCCTCAAGTCTCTGTATTGTCTCATCTGTCATGTAAGAGCAATGTCTGTGTTAAGATTCTCCAGACACAGTCAATTTTTGTTACTTGCCTAGAGAAAGATCCAACTGCCAGAAATGGAAACCCAGGGATTTCCTCCCATTGTGTTTTCACTCAGGCTTGGACAGATACCCTTGGCCCCTAAGGGCTAACATTTGTCAATTAGACAAGACTCATTTTAACTGATGGTCAATTTGAATGCCCTCACAAATGCCAGGACAAAAGATTGGACCCAAAGACATACAGCCGACTCTCACAAACTGTAATTAACTGGTCTGAATTAAAGGTTCCATCAACATGACAAAGCATAATCAACCTTCATAATACAGTTTACTTTACCCGTTTCATTAGGTGGGTAAAGCTTTGCCATCCTAATGTCTCCAGCGTTCATATATACCGACACATGGCTCACTGTGGGAAGGGAAATTATGCCTGGAGTCTGGACCAAGTGCACATTGCTGGAGTAAAGGAGCAGTACAAGCCTCCTTACTGCATGATAGTGGGTTTCTGATTCCTGAATAGTACATGAAAGTGCCATCTATAAGGCATCCAGCACAGTGAATCATAGACAGTAGGTAGTCAGGAAAGATTGTCTTCCTCCCTTTTCCCTTCTCCCACCACCAGTTTTAAAACTCATATTTATAAATGTGCATGGATGAAATTTGCTAACATCTTAGCTCTTTTCTTCATATTTAGAAGAAATATGTTCATTTTTCAGAAGTGTGTTATAGCATAGTTAGCATAATATGTTACTAATATCTACTTTATAGTGAAGAATGACCACATGTATATGTTTACACACAGGCATAAACACATAAGCGTATGGGGCTTGCACAGAGTGAATATTTCTTAGTTATAACTATCAGCTCTTAGACGGTAAAGTGCTGTATAAATTTAAGACAAATTTTTTATTGGGTATAGTGTTCACTTTCAATTTGACTTGTTTGTTGAATTTTTTCTTAAACTGTTGAGAAGTGAAAGTCATTTAGAGACTTATACTTCAGTTTCCACTTTATTCTTGTTTACTCACAGAGTATAGTTTGGAATTGTAAGTCTTTATTTTTATGAAGTTATTTGGATTTTATGCCATTGCATATAGTTAAAATCTTTTACTCAACCATTATGGATCCCCCTAAACTAACTGCAACCCAATTTCTGATTTCATCTTCAAATATTCCCCCTAGCCATCACTCTATATCCTGTTCGAGCAAATATCTGAAACTTTCTCTTATTTGTGCTTCTGATTTTTCTGTTTCCCAGTACATGAAATTTTCTCCTCATATGCTTCGTTTCTAAATTTATAATCCTGATAACTTCCTAGCTGAAGACCACAAATTCCATATCACTTGACTGTTTACTAACTTGCTGCTTATGATTAATTCATACCATGGAGATGGTTCTAAATTTCCTAAATTGAGAACTCGCTATGTTTCAAATACTGATAACCTCTTCCTCACATAGCTCCTTGCACATAGTATGTCTTTTGTGGATTGATTTTCTTTCAAGTGGTAAAATACAAAAATATCTCAACAGATGAATGATTGTAATGATATTGAAAAATGATGGTGGCAGATTAAAAAAATAAGACCAATGTGGAAAGGTAATAAAGTATTGATTAAAGGTATCAACAAAACAAATTTGCTGGATTAGAGCTACATAGTTACTTATATTCCACATTACTAATGTCTTTATTACGTATCTCAACAATTCAAAAAAAGATTACAAAGTCACTAATCAATTCAATTTTCCCAAGCTTGTTAATACTAATGGATCTCTGTAAATTGCCTTTTTTAATGCAATTTAGGGGATGAACTACTCTGTACCCTTATTAGGCATGAAAGCCCTATAGGGGTGCACACTTTGAGAAAAACATGTAACCATCTTTTGTTATGCAACTGGGCTTTGGCCAATCATGCATATTAAAACATCACTTAAGAACATATTCTTTGAAAGACTGAATAAATTTTAATAGTCTACAAAGAAAATAAGGCTTCCAGGGCATATACAGATATATTATTACCTTTTGTTTTTAAAACTTTTCCTCCCTTCCTTCCATCCTCCCTCCCTCCCTCCCTTCCTTCTTTCCTTCCTTCCTTCCCTCCGTCTTTCCTTCCAGATATATCCATTGTGTATATACTATGTGCAAGGTCCTTAGAGTACAGGATTTAATATGATAGACAAGATACATCCCCTCTTGATATTTCCATTGTAGTCAGGAAGACAGACAACACAATACATGTGTAAACAAGATATTTTAGATTGTGATAAGAGCAATGAAGGAAGCAGATATGGGGATTTGGTAGAGATGTACACACTCTTAGCATCCAGTGAATACTCAAGGGATTAAAATAAACTAAGGACTATGGGGGAAGTAAAGAAAAAACAAATGATTTTTTTTAACAACTTAATTGGAGTATAATTGCTTACAATGGTGTGTTAGTTTCTACTTTATAACAAAGTGAATCAGTTATACATATACATATGTTCCCATACCTCTTCCCTCTTGCGTCTCCCTCCCTCCCACCCTCCCTATCCCACCCCTCCAGGAGGTCACAAAGCACCGAGCTGATCTCCCTGTGCTATGCAGCTGCTTCCCACTAGCTATCTACCTTACGTTTGGTAGTGTATATATGTCCATGCCTCTCTCTCGCTTTGTCACAGCTTACCCTTCCCGCTCCCTATATGCTCACGTCCATTCTCTAGTAAGTCTGTGTCTTTATTCCTGTCTTACCCCTAGGTTCTTCATGACAGTTTTTTTTCTTAAATTCCATATATATGAAAACGAGTGATTTTGGATGATGACACTTTTATTATCTTTAAGATATTTGATTTATTAAAAGAAAAATTAAACTAAATAGATTATCATGTTTATTATGTAAAATATGATCCTTAGAAAATATAATTTAAAAAATGAAGTTGGGAAACTGGATTGAAAGCGAAATTATTGTGTATTTGTGTCTGTGTGTATATATATATATATATATATATATTTTTTTTTTTTTTTTTTTTTTTCTTTTCCATCTCTCTTCCTTGCTGCTTTCAATGAGCATTTATTATGCCAGGCACTGGGCCAGATTCTGAGGATAGAAGAAAACGAGTAAGACATTGTTCCTGTCATCAAGGAATTCATAGTTTAAAGGATTCATATGTTACTTCACATTCCTAATTTTAACCCTCTTGAAAAAAAGAAGTGAATATAAAATTTCTTTAGGTGAAGTAACTTAGACCAATGTCACCATGTAAAATAAAAACTTTCTGGAGCCTCTTCCCTCAGGAATCTAAATGAGTCTCTCCTTTATTTCCTTCAGTTCTCTGCTCAAATGTCAGTGTTTCGGAAAGGACTTTCTTTGCTAGCTTTTTTTTTAAAAATTTTTATTTATTTATTTTCTATACAGCATGTTCTTATTAGTTATCCATTTTATACATATTAGTGTATATATGTCAATTCCAATCTCCCAAATCATCCCTCCACGCCCCCTGCCCCTTGCCCCCCTTGGTGTCCATACGTCTGTTCTCTACATCTGTGATTATTAGCTTTTTAAAACAGCATCTCGACCTTCTCCAATATTTGTTCCTTGTGTCCCTCTCCTGTGTTATGTTTCCCCTTGCCACTTGTCAGCTAACAAAATGTCCTATGAGTTAATTTTTCATTTATCTTGTGAAATATCTGTGTTACTCCTCTAAAATGTAAGTTCCATGAGATCAGGAGTTTTGGTTTATTTTGTTCACTCATGCATTTCTAGTGCCTAGAGCAACACCTGTCATATATCAGGCACTCAATCAATATTTATCAAATGAATGAATAAATTGATAAATATTAAAATAGTAACAAAATGTATCTTGATTTTGGAGGATTTAGCAAAAGGAAGCAGAATCAGTTATAATTTAGGCATTATTCTAACCCTTTCAAGAGTGCCTCTGTATTCCAGTTACCCATTGCTACTTACTTCTAGCTAAACCTTAGTAAAGTACCTTGTACTCAAAGAAAAGACAAAATATTTACCATCAATAAATAGAGGGTAATTATTCAGCTATAGCTCGAACTCCATATGGACATCTGTCTCAAGTCAATTCTTTATGTTATAGAGAACAGCTAAGAAAATTAATAATCCTAAAAAATGTTGATTTTTAAAAAAGTATTTATTGAAGGATAATTGCTTTACAATGTTGTGTTAGTTTCTGCTGTACAACAAAGTGAATCAGCTATATGTATACATATATCCCCATATCTCCTCCCTCTTGAGTCTCCCTTCCACTGTCCCTATCCCACCCCTCTAGGTGGTCACACAGTACCGAGCTGATCTCCCTGTGCTGTGTAGCAGCTTCCCACTAGCCATCCATTTTACATTTGGTAGTTCATATACGTCAATGCTATTTTCTCACTTAGTCCCAGCTTCCCCTTCTCCCCACCGTGTCCTCAAGTCCATTCTCTACGTCTGCGTCTTTATTCCTGCCCTGCCACCAGGTTCATCACTACCTTTTTTTAGATTCCATATATGTGGGTTAGCATATGGTGTTTGTTTTTCTCTCTCTGATTTACTTCACTCTGTATGACAGACTAAAAAATTTTATTGACGTATAGTTGATCTACAGTGTTGTGTTAGTTTCTGATGTACAGCAAAATGATTCAGTTATACATGTATATATATTCTTTTTCATATTCTTTTCCACTATGTTTTGTTATAGGATATTAAATGTAGTTCCCTGTGCTATACAGTAGGGCCTTGTTGATCTGCTAATTACTAATGCCTAATTTATCCCTCCCCTACTCCCTTTCCCCTTTGGTAACCATAAGTTTGTTTTCTATGTTTGTGAGTCTGTTTCTGCTTTGTAAATAAGTCATTTGTATCATATTTTAGATTCCACATATAAGTAAAATCATATGGTATTTGTCTTTCTCTTTCTGTATTACTTCACTTAGTGTGATAACCTCTAGGTCCATCCATGTTGCTGAAAATGGCCTTATTTCATTTTTTTTATAGCTGAGTAGTATTCCTGTGTGTGTGTGTGTGTGTGTGTGTGTATCTAACATCTTCTTTATTCATTCATCTGTCAGTGGACATCTAGATTGTTTCCATGTCTTGGCTATTGTAAATAGTGCTGCACTGAACATTGGGGTGCATGTATCTTTTTGAATAAGAGTTTTCTTTGGATATATGCCCAGGAGTGAGATTGTAGGATCATATGGTAACTCTATTTTTAGTTTTTTAAGGAAACTCCATACTGTTCTCTATAGTGGCTGCACCAATTTACATTCCCACCAACAGTGCAAGAGGGTTCCCTTTTCTCCACACCCGCTCCAGAATTTGTTATTTGTAGACTTTTTAATGATGGCCATTCTGACTGGTAATGAGGTGTACCTCATTGTAGTTTTGATTTGTATTTCTATAATAATTAGCGATGTTGAGCATCTTTTCATGTACCTGTTGGCCAACTATATGTCTTCTTTGGAGAAATGTCTAATTAGTTATTCTGCCCATTTTTTGATTGGGTTTTTTTTGTTGTTGTTGTTATTGAGTTGTATGAACTGTTTGTATATTTTGGAAATTAATTCCTTTTTGGTTGCATCATTTGCAAATATTTTCTCCCATTCTGTAGATTATCTTTTTCTTTTGTTTATGGTTTCCTCTGTTGTGCAAAAGCTTATAAGTTTGATTAGGTCCATTTGTTTATTTTTGCTTTTATTTATATTGCCTTGGGAGACTGACCTAAGAAAACATTGGTATGATTTTTGTCAGAGAATGTTTTACCTATGTTTTCTTCTAGGAGTTTTAGGGTGTCATGTCTTATATTAAAGTATTTAAGGCATTTTGAATTTATTTTTGTGTATAGTGTGAGGGTGTGTTCTAACTTTATTGATTTACATGCAGCTGTCCAACTTTCCCAACACCACTTGCTAAAGAGACTGTCTTTTCCCCTTTGTATATTCTTGCCTCCTTTGCTGAAGATTAATTGTCCATAAATACATGGGTTTATTTCTGGGCTCTCTATTCTGATCCATTGATCTATATATCTATTTTTGTGCCAATACCACGCTGTTGGATTACTGTAGCGTTGTAGTACAGTCTGAAGTCTGGGAGGGTTACGTCTCCAGCTTTGTTCTTTTTCCTCAGGATTGCTTTGGCAATTCTGGGTCTTTTATGGTTTCATATAAATTTTAAGATTATTTGTCTTAGTTCTGTGAAAAAAGTCATGGGTAATTTGATAAGGATCGCATTAAATCTGTAGATTGCTTTGGGTAGTATGGCCATTTTAACAATATTAATTCTTGCAATCCAAGAGCATGGGATATCTTTCCATTTCTTTGTATTATCTTCAATACAAGTCTTTCAACTCCTCGGTCAGGTTTATTCCTAAGTATTTTATTTCATTAAAAAATATATATTTAAACACTTATATTCACATATGATACAATTTGTGTTTCACCAATTAACAAAAGAAGTTTTCCTTTTACCTTGGCTTCAGCAAAAAATGTATTATACTTCTCAGAAAAAAAAAAAAAAGAACTCCAGGTTGAATCCTGCAGACTACTGTCTTCTTTTAAAATAATGTAACACTGCCCTATAGACCTTGGCAGAATTTTTGAAGCAGTAATAGTCAGCTTTTAAATATTTTTAAAATGTACTAACAAAAATAAGACTTTCTAGTGTTTAAATAACAATGGGACTTTATATTAAAGTTTAACTAGTTTATTGTTGTGTTTTATATTTTTTAAAAATGTGATTTGGGGTCTTGAACACTTTTAAAGGCTAGGGTAGCCTGTGTATTTAAAATAACTGTGGAACTAGTTGTTACCATTAAGCAAAAGTTGCAAGTAACATGGACTCCTGGAGTTCAAAAGTGGGGAAGATTTCCTCCCTAAGGTCAGAAATATTCTCAGAGAGCAGTTGTGCACTTATCAGAGAATGTGAGTGTGGCTGATGCCAGCCTACACCCACTGTTCAGAGCCCTGAAGGGTGGAATGCTGAGTAACTTGATTGGGCTCTTAAAACAGACAAACACAAAAGACACAGGACAATTACATACCTTGTGATTCCAAATGTAGCTTGCAGGCCCAATAACACAAAGTAAAAGCCTGGCAGGTGTTTTTATTTCCAAAACTCTTATAACTAGAGCTTTGGTGGGCAAGGTGTAATTAAAGTTCTACGTATTTTTTCCCTCTTAGCTTGACCAGTATAAAGTATTTAGTAAAATTATACTTGGTATATAAGTAACTCAGTGCATTTCAATGATAAACCCATTTTGCTTGGGATAAAAGCAGGTACACATGCGGGTTCCAGACTTCTTCAGGCACACATGCTAACACCACCATCTTATTCTTATGTGATCTTGGGCAAATTATTTTACTTCTCTAAGTTTCTGTTTCCTTCACTTAAAATGGGTTTAATGATTGTAGCTCTTAAGTGTACTACTACCTAATAGAGCTATTTCATTAAATTACAGAATCCATGTCAGTTTCTTAATATAATGCCTAGCATAAATTAAGACATCAATAAATTTTAGCTGTTGTTATCGTTATAATTAACATACTATTCTTCACTTAACAGGCAATAGTTACCATTTGGTTAAATTCATCCTAAGCATAGAGACTTTTCTAAAACACTTAGCAATCTTTAAGTGAACTTGCTTATCTGTTTTAAAAGTTTTAAGTAGAGCAATCTTCTTAAAGGGCTTTATTATTGTTTTTATTGGTATTATTTTGAAGATCCACTGATGAATGCAATTTCAGAGTTCCTTGCATTTAAATTTTTTTGGAATGAGCTATTTGAATCTGGAGGACACAGTGTAGTTTATTCATGTAACCAAAGACTTTTGATTACATTCAAGAACAAACAAAACAAAACAAAAAGGAGCCACCGAGCCCCCTAGAAGATCTTAGCTGTGCCTTAGAGTTACAAACATATTTACACCATAAAACTGTGGATTTTCATGGATTTTACGTTTGGACTACACTTTAGATTTACAGTTATGACTTTTGGTCATAGTCACAGTGTAATTCCTGAGCAACAGTCTGCCTTGAGATTCTCACCATGGAGATAGGAGAGCAGCAAATCTCCACACTTAACTAAGGAACAGCTTTTGCACTGCAAAAGAAACCATCAACAAAATGGAAAGGCAAACTACTGAATGGAAGAAAAAATTTGCAAATCACCTAATAAAGGGTTAATATGCAAAATATATAAGGAACTCATACAAATCAATAGCAAAAAACAAACAATCCAATAAAAAATGGGCAGAGAAACTGAATAAACATTTCTCCAGAGAAGACATACAAATGGCCAACAGGTACATGAAAAGGTGCTCAACATCACTAATCATCAGGGAAATGCAAATCAAAACCACAATGAACTACCACTTTACACCTGTTAGAATGGCTATCATCAGAAAGACAAGAGATAACAAGTAATGGTGATGATGTGGAGAAATGGGAACCCCTGTGCACTGTTGGGAAGATAAATTGGTGCGGCCACTCTGGAAACCAGTATGGAGATTCCTCAAAAAATTAAAAATAGAACTACCATATAATCCAGTAATTCTACTTCTGGGTATATATCTGCAGGAAGTGAAAACAGGATCTCAAAGAGGTATCTGCACCCTCGAGTTCATAGCAGCATTATCCACAATAGCCAAGACATGGAAACAACCTAACTGGGGACAGATGAATAGATAAGCAAAATGTGGTGCATATACACGGTGGAATTTTATTCAGCCATAAAGTAAGAAGAAAATCCTGCCATTTTTGACAACATGAATGGACCTTGTGCACGTTATGCTAAATGAAATAAGTCAGACAGAGAAAGATGAATACTGCATGATCTCACTTATATGTGAAATCTAAAAGAAACAAACTCATGGAAACAAAGTGTAGATGAGTGGTTGCCAAGGACAGGAATGGGAAGAGGGGTGGAAGGGGTGAAGATGGTCAAAGGGTACAAACTTCCAGTTATAAGATGAATAAATTCTGGAGATATACATTATGGTAACTATAGTTAATACTGTATTGTATACTTGAAAGTTGCTAAGAGAGTAAATCTTAAGTCTTCTCACCACAAAGGAGAAACGGTAATTCTGTGAGGTGATGGAAGTGTTAATTAACCGTAACTTGGTAATCATTTTGCAATATATAAGTGTATGAAATCATCACCCTGTACACCTTAAACTTGTACAACGTTTTATGTCAACTCTATCTCAATAAAGCTGGAAAAAATAGAGGAAAGGCTTGATCAATGCTATATGTTTGTTTATTTCTTTGTTTTTTATATGTAATAATTGATTAAATAAGACTGAATGAGAACATGGCCTTTGGGCTTGTTTTCCACTATGTTTTCTAGAATTAATTTTTTCTTTTTATTGGAATTTCCTTTGGCTGAATTTATTTCAACAGCAGCAAAAAAAAATATTTCCAAGTAGAATTTCACCTATGGTTAAATTTTTCAACTTTCTGAAATTGATTAGACCTCCCTACTTGTCTTCTCAGAGAAAACAGAATCTTTAAAGCTTGTAGTGGAACGCTCTCTGTGCGAGGTTTCCCTTTTCATCATTTGATGTTATACTAAATCAATGATTTCTGACAAAGGTTTCTCTTGAGCAAGATAGTGATTAATTAAATATTTCTGGAGTAGTTCCAGTCAGACATTGATTCTTCTTAAATTAATATAAAATAGGAGGTTTGATTGATTTAATAGCAGTTTAAAATTCCATATCTACATTATCATAAAATAAAGGTTAGAATTAAAATGTAAGAATTTGATACAAAAGCAAACATAAAAACAACAACAATGACAACAAAAATTAAGCTGTGTCCTCTGGATTTCCAGAATCATTAATTGTTTTAAAGAAATGATTTGCTTAGGATCTTAGAAGGTGACCAGTATCAAGGCAAGCCTCTGTGAGCTCTTTGTGCTGTATAGAAAGATTCAATATTACTGGAATATTTTATTATTATTAAGACATTTGTCTCTATGGAAGACTGATCATCGGAAACAAACACACATAAATAAATATGCACACACAGAAAAGTTGGGTTGTAACACCTATAAATGTGGGTCCCCAGTGGGTCCTCGCTTGAGACTTCTAGGATAAAAGTACCTCCCAGCTAAACACACTGTTGACCTGGAGCACTTGCCTGTGGGGACCACCCCCCTGGGGTTATTAGCAAGGGTCTAGATGAACTGTAGGGATATTGATGGCATCTGCAAGCCTATTTCAAGGCTGTTGGCTTATTTCTTAGTAGTGTCATCCCATAAGAACCCATCCTTACTCCTGCCTCACGGTTGTATGTCTCTCCATTTCTTTCCTTCTTTAATTAAAAAAAAACAAAACAAAAAAACGGTACACTGACAAGTACAATGGATAATATAACAAGCATGTGCCTACCTCCCAAAGTGATCGACTGTTATTTTTTTCTCCTATTTGGCTCCTTTTGAACTTCCTACACTTCTCCCTTAATAGTGTTCTTTACTGATCCCAGTGGAGTGGCAGTATTCAGGAAAAATAGCCTGGCACATGCAATGGCAGAATGCATGCCATCATTGTTATTAGAGAGATTCATGGAAATGGATTGCATCAGATTAAGGGAAATGCTTGTATTTTTAGGTTAGGCATTTGCAGGGCATAGATACAAGAAATTTTTCCATTTATGACTTTTTTCATCGGGTAAGTGATATGTTGGTCTCAGAAAATTAGCTCTTAAACCTAATGTAGAGAACGGTCAGCTTAGGAAATAAGCATTTATCTAAATTAGTTTGAGAGAGTACATGATGAGCATATTCAGGTTTATGGAGGGAAGCAAATACCCTGGAACTTGACATGATACACTCTTTCTAAAATTATAATGATTGAGGGACTCCCCTGGCCGTCCGATGGTTACGACTCCGTGCTTCCACTGCAGGAGGCTCAGGTTCTATCCCTGGTTGGGCAGCTAAGGTCCTGCATGCCCCATTGTGCGGCCCCCCAAAAAACCCAATAATGACTGAGAAGTGATGCATATGCTAAATTCTGTAACCCAGCACCACACAAAATCCCCCTCACCCCCACGACAGCTAATAACAAGTTTTCTTTGTCCAGAAAAAAGCACAGCCAGCCAAGGTGTAAGCCAATGGTAACTCTGTGAGACTCAATTTCCTTGTCTGTAAAATGAGAGGTTTAGGCTAACAATAAAACTTGACAAACTTTAGGAAGATGACTGAGACACCCTGCATGAAAGCTTTTTAGCACCGATTGAGCTAAGCTGAAGGGGTGTAGCAGGTACTGAACTTAAAATGTGAGTCAAGATGCATTCACCCTTATGGACTAGAAAGAGTCCTGGACTTTTTGTCTGAAAAAAGAGGGTTTGATGATGGCTTCGCAACTTTGGAAATTCAATCAAAAATATATTCTCTCAGAAACTTAATGTCTTCATCTGTAAAGAGAACAATTCCATCTCAAGAAACTGTCGCTGGGCTTAAACGGTGTTATAAAGGTACTTTTGAATAAAAGGACATCGTTCATTATTAAAGATATATTTACTTAAATAAATGTGTCATATATTGCACTATAAACTTACTTTAAATTTATTTCATTTTAAAAACTTAATTTTGGAAAGCAAAAATTTCTAATGCTGTAGCTCTGCTTAGTTATAAAAAAGAAAGAAAAGAAGGAATGAGGGAAGAAGGAAAGGAAGGAAGGGAGGAAACACAGAAACAAAGGGAAAGGAAAGGAAAGGAAAAGCTCTTATAATTCCCTCAAGTATCTTAGATCTGTAATGGGCAAAATTACACCTTTTAACATCACAATGTAGAAAAAGTTCAAGAGAAACAAGACAAAGCTTATTAGGAAATTAAGTTTGTCCAAGAACTGATCCTTTTTCAATTGGGTCTCTTCTAAAAGGTCAAGATATATTGAAACACTGAGTACAATTTGCTCTATTGCAAGAACTTTTCTCAATATAACCCAGAATATAGAAGATGCCAGCATTAAAATCAACAACAACTGCATGTGTAACTGTCCAAAATGCAAATTTGTGTATGCAAAGTACCAGCAAATACTTTCACACACACACACACACACACACAGAGTGAAGATAGTGAATAATTTTTTCACTCTTTTTTACATTCTCCATTAATATTGTTATTTTAACGTATCTCTAACTTTAAAAAATTAATCATTTGGATGAAGATGTTTATCTTTAGGCATAAATGATAATTAAGCTTATAGAAAATTATGAATACCTCATTTATAGAGAATAAATATGGTTTAATTGTGCCACTAAATTTGGAGCATATTCCAGGTCTAAGTTTGCATCTGCATAAGAAATAAAATTCCTCTTAATTTTAAAGAAAAGTTAAAGAAAATAAAGTTTAAAATTATGTACTAACAAAAAATTTATACTTTTATTTCATTGGAGTACAATAAAGTATTTTATATATATACATGTATATGTATATGTGTACGTATATGTGTATATATGTATATGTGTGTACACGTATATATAAATTCGTTTGTGATGACTCATATTCCAAAAGATCTTTCACATTGAAAACAATTTACCTCCACGTGTAAGGCACTGTCTTAGGTGCTAATGATATAAAAAGTCCCTGATATCAATGTGCTGGAAGATACCACCTGTGTAAAATGAATTATGACTTGGTTAGATAAATACTGCAATGGAAGTGTGCAAAGGGCCTAAGAGAACTCATAGTAGGTACTCCTAACCCAGACCCACTGATGTCGGAGCTGAGAGTTGACGTATGAGTAGGAGTTGGTTGGGTCAATAGGGCAGTGCTTGTGTAAACAGGAAAGAGCCATTTTCTAGGCATACAGAACAGCAAGTTTGAGCTTCATACATTCCATGAATCCCTTTCTGACTCCTATCTACTTACCCAACTCCATAAAGGAGCAGTCTTGATTTTATGCCTCAGTCTTCCAGATTTGCTCTCTTTGAACACAAGCTTCACTTCTGTATCCTCAGTGCCTGGTACAGGACTTAACATTTAACAAAGAAAGAGGAGGAAACCTGGTATAATGGCAAGAACATCGAATGTGAGGTCAAATCTTAGTTTGAATTCCATATTTGGCACTTACTAGAATGACATAGGGTGAGTTATATAATCTTTTCAGATTCAGTTTCCTCGTCTGTAAGATGGGGATAATAGTATCTCCCCTTGAAAGGTGTTATGACGAGTAACTTAGATAATAACTATAAAATATGCATTAAAGTGTCTGTTTTTGAATAAATATTCAATATGTGATAGCTGTAGAGATGTTTAGTTATCTTACCAATAAATGCTCTACACTTCCACTTTAATAAAGAACCCAAAGTTTCCAGTTGAGCATATAATCTTCTGAAATTATGATTGTTTCCCTACCTACCTTAGGTCTTAGGAATGATAATGTGAATAAATTCTGGCCAGTGGGAGATGTGGGAGAAAGCAATTTTTATTTCTTCCTGCTAATTGGAATATGGACATAATGGCTGGAAAATAAGGAACAATTTTAGACCATAAAATGGATGGTAGAGTTTTAAGAAAAAAGGGGTGTAAATCCTTCATTTCATAGTTTGCCACAGGAGCCCTCAAAACCCTACTTCTGAGCTTTTGCTTTGGAGAATAAAACTGTGTTAATTTGGCTTTTCTGATTCTGACTAATAGAGTGGTGGTGGTAGTAGTTAGTAATAGTAGCAAAAACAGCAGTGGCAGCCAGAGTGGTCATTAGCAATAGTGGTAATAGTAATATTGGGGGTAATTGAAAGTTCAGATGTCTAGGGTTCTGAGAGAGTATAGTACAGTTTGCTAGGGCTAGAATGAGGATAGAGTAGAGGGAGAGAGTCAAATGAAACCTAGCAATTCATGTTAAGGACTATGGATTTTAACCACTACTTCAATTTAAGCAGGAGTATAAAATTTTCAAATTTCATTTGAGATAGCTCACTCTACCCAGGGGTGAAAAAGATTAATAAGCATTCTGTTCTGGGATGGGGAGTCTAGTTAGCAGGTTCACTCAGTCTGGATTCAGGGAGTCTAGTTAGCAGGTTCACTCAGACATTCAAAAGAGAGATGCTGATGGTCTAAACAGAGGCGGTACTTTAGTAGGCATGCATATGGGCAGCTGGTCAAAGATACCTTTCGAAGACAGATTGTGTAAAGGACTGGTGACTCTTTGGATGACTTGAATGAATTAAGCAGAGGAGGCAAGAACAACCCTCAGTTTCTGAGCTTTGGAATTATAGGTAGAGTGTACATTTGGATACAAGATGATTCCTGTTTTGGAAATTCCCAGAAGGGTACCTGAGGAACATTCATTTTGAGATGTGTAATAGGCATTTAGGCATTTATCACCACTACCACTACCACAATTACCATCATCATCCTCATTATCATCCAAACCAAATTATTATGAGAATGTTTAAGTAAATCCCTTGTACAGATGTAAAAAACAAATATTTTCTAGATATGTGTGGTGTTATTATTTTTTACAATACATTTGGTTAGTTTTAGAGGGATGACATGCTATAGTAACAGAGAAAACTATAGTCAACAAAACACTCATGAATTGATTTACACAGAATTTTAATTTGGTAGAAAAATGAAAGGATTTCCATTTTTTTCTACACATCAGTTACGTAATTTTGGGCAAATAACAATTTCCTTATCTGCAAAGTAGGCATGCTGATTGCTACCCTAAAAATTATCGGTAAAAATCATTGAAATGTTTCATAAAGTGTAGATGTCCTATATACGCATTTATTTATTTATTTGCTTATTTATTTATATAATCTTTACCATGTCATTTTAAGTACATTTGTAATATTTTTTAAACCTCCATTTGCTACATTTTAAGATGGTACAAGATGATATCTATGGTTCTATAACTCTATGATTTTCCGATTTAACTTAACATTTTAAGACTCAGTTTTTCATTGTCCAGAGTTGTTTTTTCTAAGGTTTTTTATTTTTTTAATTGTAGAAAATAATGACTCAAATTACCTCAAGTAAAAAGGAGTTGAATAAAAGGATACATATATTGACACAAATGAACCTATCTGCGAAACAGAAACAGGCTCACAGACATAGAGAACAGACTTGTGGTTGCCAAGGGGGAGGGGGGTTAAGGGGGTGGATTGGGAGTTTGGGGTTAGCAGATGCAAACTATTATATATAGGATGGATAAACAACAAGGTGCTACTGTATAGCACAGGCAACTATATTCAATATCCTGTGATAAACCATAATGGAAAAGAATATAAAAAAAGAATGGATACATATATATAACTGAATCACTTTGCTGTACAGCAGAAACTAACACAATGTTGTAAATCAACTATACTTCAATAAAAGTTTTAAAAGGGTCACATATATTGGAATGTGAAAACAGAAGTCATCAGGAAATAAAGCAACCATTCTTCCCATACTTCTTCCACGGTCTACAAAGCCATGCTCATGCTCTGTTCCTTTGTCTCTCTTTCCCTCTTTCAGATTCCACATTTCTATTTAATTTTCCTCTGAAGACCAACTTCTCTATTTAGTCATTGTTTCTATTGTTTCATAATTTAAACTTGCAAATGGATCTTGACTTCTTGTGGCCTCAACTCAGTCTCTTCCCAATCTTGTTTTATTATTTTGACCAAATGTAATACAAAACGAATCACCTGCCTCTCAGCAGAGCCTTGGTAGCAGACCCTCCTTCAGAAGTGAGCAAGGATCATCTCTCTTAAGTATTGTTGCATCATCAAATTTTTTCAAGCAAAACAAAAACATAAGGAAGTTAGCAGATGAGTTTGGCTATTCCCTTACCTATTTTGGGCATTGAGTAGAGACCCATACTTTATCATGACAACCTGGAATTACGTAAGCCAGGGAACAAAATTGCTCCAAAATACAGGGGAATGACAGATGAAAAATAGTGTTGAAAAATAGTGTTGAATGAGGGTTGGAATTTAAGCATTGGTAGAATGAATAGAAGGGGCAGAAAATAGTTCTAAAGAGAATATTATAAAAATAATATTTCTTGAAATAATGTTTTTTTTCTAGTCAGCATACGAAGAAAACCCCAAAACACTAGTTTATGAAACATACCAAAAACAAAATAAAACTTATCGCCCGATTACCAGTAACCTGAGAATGGTGAGTACTTTGTTGCCATTAGGTCTAGGTTTTCCCCAAAACCCTTCTTCAGAACTAGTAGTTTATACTTTGGTAATATAATATTGAAGACCAGACAGTTAGTGTCTTAATAGATGAAAATTAAGTTTTAGACATATCTCCATTTACTCTCCTTCATTTCATCCCCCTGAAATATTTCTAGTAAAGCACCAAATAACATAATTAATCTTTCATAATCCAGTTAGTATTTTAACAAAAGTCTTATGTTTCATTGACATTTTGGTGGTTGCTTCTTGAGTTTACTGATAGAACACAGAAGGAAATCTACTATAATTTTATTTGGCATCTGTTGTCAAAATTATTTTCAATACTTTATTAGTCACTAAAATATCAGAATCTATCTCTTATCTAGCTCTACAATTTTCTTAATCCCTGGGTTCACATTTACCCTAATACACATTTTTACCCCGATTTCTCAAAAATCTAGTCCAATTCAATAAAAAGGATAAAGGGACTCAGATCCAATATACAGCTAATAAATGCATGGCTCTTGCCATGTTAATAAAATGCAAAATAAGAAAAACACCAAGAAAACAAATTATTAGTTTCAGTTTTACAAAACTTAAGCTTCCAGAGGACAAGAATGTTGTCTAATGTATACAGAATGTTGTGCACTGTTGGCAGTTGGATATTAAAATTCAATATTTACAAGTGGAACATAATTTACTGAGCCATTCCAATACACAAGCAAATGGAATGTATTGAATATCTTGGGATTTTACTGAAATGCACTTTGATTTTATGCAACATCTTGTTAACTTTATCTGTTTTTCATAGCTCTTTTCCATTAGAGGGAGGGAGAGGGGAAAATTGGATCAAGGTCCTGGATTTTAACACGAGGCATCAACGCTATGAAAAAAATCAAAGACACATTAATAAACTACATATTACCTCCCACTGCTCTCTGGCTACCAGGCACATACAGTTCTTTCCACTGGACTCCTAAGAGGGCCTTCAATAAAGCGAAGCTGTGAGTGTGACATTTCTCTTGCTTGCTGCCAGGAAATTCTAAATTGAGTCCCAGTTGTTTTTCAGATGAATCCACTGGAGAGAACAGAATCTGAACACAGTATTTTACAACTTTCTGAAAATTCATTTAGGCTAAATTTAGGTTTGAGTATATGTATATATAGTTAATTATGAAACACTCCTCTCACATCAAGGACACACTAGTAACACGGCTGTTAAAAAGACAAGGTAGGCATTTTTAATTCATAAGAGCAAATTTTCTGTGAAAGAAACCAAATGTTTATAAAAAAAAAAAAATCCCAAACATACTATGTTTCAAAAACTGGTCTGCTTACAAAAATTCACCTATTTCCTCTCTGAAAATCATAAAAGAGAGAAAAACACCTAGTAACAGTTTAGCTATTTGTGTTACACCGAGGAAGAAAAGAGTACTTTTTAGAAGTCTTACTCAATGAGACTTGAGGCTTTGCTGGCGTCTTCTTCATTTGTAAGTCAACCAGCTAAATGTACAACAAGGTACGTTTTAAAATCAAAAGATGCTAGTGATTTCCATATTTGCTTTCTGATCTTTCCCAACACACTCTGGGAAGGCTCCCCAAGAAAGGCACCTCGATATCTTCCCTGGTGAAGAATGCAGTGGGTTTATTCCCTGGAAATGCGCTGCATGAAACACATTACACCTGGGCAATTCCTATTGATAGAAATTGAATGGAATTGCACTTCTAGGCTTTTTAAGAGCTTATTTGGTGCTTCACATGAGACTTTATTAAAAATAGCGCAGCTCTCAAAAACCTTTTAAGGCACCAGATGCTTTTTAAAAATCTAATAAATATGGATGGCTGATTAAGGAATATATTTTTTATACTGTATGTTAATGCTGCTTTTTCCCTTCATTTTCCATCTTTCTTTTCCCTTGCCTTTTCTGAGAGCTTCAAGTAATAAACTAACTTTTTAAAAGGGTCTACTATTATCTATACCACAAATTCCCTCATCCTAGTGGGAACTCCATCAACCCTTTGCCCTACTCTAACAATAAATAGCAGTTTCAATTTACTGGGAACTCGCCAAAAAACAGGCCAGATTTATTCTCCCAGCAGCCTTTCAGGTAGATATTCTGCCCAGTTTATGGAGTAGAAACTGAGGTTCAGAAGATTTAATAATTTGCTCAGTACCACAAATCTAGTAGGTGGCAAGGCCAATGCTTACAAATATTCTTCTGGTGCTTATAGTTATTGGTGTGGTGATAATTAGTGATGTTAGGTGTTAGGCAAAGTAGTTTTTGTACATTTTCTTTTTCAATCCTGACTTGACTGTATGAGTCTTACATTCTGATTCCAAAGTTGGTGCTTTTCCCCTTAGATACAATCAAAGCCAACCAATGAAGTGTTTTGTGAAGCAACACTAAGGTGATCAAACAATGGGAATAAATGATGATAACCCTTACTACGGACTTAGTGTTTTATCTAGGGTTCTGCAAACAAAGAAAATTTTTCCTCTCCAACTATTGATTCCAGAAGATTCCATATAATTCTCTTTTTCCCCAGCCGATTCCAAGTTTAGATGTTTATAATGAGAAACTTCCTTGCGAAACTATCATTTTAAGAAAAATTGTGCTTGTTGGTTTTTTTTGTCTTCAGCTCAGAATTCTTGGGCAGAAAATGGAAGAGTCAATAAAGTGACAAGTGGAACGATTTGAGCAAAGTAGCACTGGAGCTCTTCAAACCCACATGCACTGCAAAGCCTGCAAAGGGAGCTCAGCCAGGCTTCCTGGGTGGACCGATAGTCAGGTTTTCCAGAAGTGTACTTGTCTGGAGGCGTGCTCAGTGCACAGAAAATTCTGTTTCTCAGTTTAAGTGTTTATTAAATGGGAGTGGGAGGTGTATGATCAGTGTCTTAAAATATCTAGGTAGGTGATAAATCACAGAAAGTGATTATCTTTTAAAATACACACTCCATATAGTTCACCATTTTGTAATCTATTAAATATAATTCAACTTAAAAGTCTATTTTATACTTTCATGCAAAAAAACTAAGAAAACAAAAGCTTACATGGAAGCTTATTCCTAAACGGAATGCTGCTATAATTGAGGTGCTAGAATACAAATAGTTTATACAGAAAAATTTCAAAATGCATTATAAATTAGAACTCATACTCAGTAAAATCTTTTAATAAATAAAACATTTATTTATACATGGACAACAATTATTTTAAGTTTATAGAAATTAGCTATAACTTTGTATATGTAATTTGTCAAATGATTCCCTGATTCCCTACATCAGGAAGTAGTTTAAAGTCCCTTTTAGGGAAAGATTTTTTTAGATAGAATTTTTGTTTCTGAGGTGACATGGTCTCATGTGGTTGCAGATTTCATAGCTCTCATCTCTTTGGATATATACATGGGATAAAAGGATGACTTCTACATCTTCTGACAGCAGACTTCATTAAATGCTCACTGTCTCACATAGGGACCGATTGTTTAAGGCAGGGTGGTAATATAACCTTTGGAAGATTGGGTCTTGTTATCTGTTTTACAACAGTCTCTTGAAAATTATTTTGGTCAATTCTTTGTCCTTATTACATCACTGACTAAAAGAATAACGTCCTTCTGCTCTGTACATTTCTCTTGATCTATGAAGGCATTTATGTATATGACTGATTATTTAATTATAAAAATATACCAAAGCACATACTAACAAACTGATAATTTTTCTGCTTAGTAAAATTGAATTTTATTGGATGTTTTTAGTTTTTGTTTTTCTTGATACCATCCTCTTAAAAGATGGACCACTAAGAAAAACAAAAACAAACTGAGGCAACTATGTCTTGTCAGAAAAATTTCTTCTGCTAAGACATTTTTCTTTAGAGGAAAAAAAAGCCTTATTAACATATGTCAATTGGAGAGATACTCTGAATTTGTGAAAAATCTGAACTATGGAATATTTTTAAAGACAAGCAAAGCATCAAGAAGCCATGGTGCTCTCTACTGAGGACAATGAATAAGAATATGTATACATATACATATATATGTATATATATAATTTTTTCAGGTACACTAGGAACAATGTAACTAGCAGAAAATATTTATGCAAATTTCTACATTGAGAAAGTAATGAAGATTATTTTTAAGACATGACAATCCTTGGTTTTTCTATTCCTTTTAATTCTCTAGTTGTTTCTTTATTATATCATCTGCTTATTTTACTTAGCAAACACTACCAGAACCAAATTTATAGAAAAAAAAAATCATAGAAGAGAAAAGGGAAGTTTTATTTTTTTTCAGAAATTGGAAAAATAAGAAGCAACAGTTTTAATTTTAAGACTATCTTACCTTAATTCAGGTTTTAGAAAATTAGCATTTCATGGCAATGTAGATTTAAAACAATTAGCCAAAAATCAGTTATAAATATGTTATGAAATAGAAACTCCTTTGGGAATGTGATCTAAAGTATAAATAAAGAGAATTGGAAAATGTCATAAGAATAGTCACTATTTTTCCTTGAAATCCATGCTTACCTATATCATCTCACTAAATCCAGTCAGTTACCCAGCAAGATGGGCATTTGGAGTCTCATTTTATAGTCAAGAAAACTGAGGCTCAGATAACTTAAAGTCTCTACAAACTTTTAAATTTTTATAAGAGGTCATTCATATATTAAGTAGTAGAATGAGAATCTGAAGAGATTTTAGACAGGATAACATGAGAGATTAGAATCCATTTAATAAGCTAAATAGAATTGATGGTGTTTCAAATAGGTAGAACTTAAAAATTGTTTACAGACTGCATAAATGCTTATGAATCTCCAAAATGTTCATTTAAAACCTTTCAACCGAAAACCTTCCTAACTATAGTGGACAAAAAGATCCTTAGAGATCTGATAACATTATTAATGAAATATAAACTGCTCATTCTATACTTCTAGGCTGTCTATTAATTTCCCATTGACTGTAATTGAATATTTCACCATTAAATGTGGGATCAGAATTTTAGATTCTGGCTATCTTCCTAGTGTGGAATCATGGTAATGACAATACTGTAGATCGTGCCCACTACCTTGATTTATACGTCCCTTTTATTATTTAACTAAAGTTAGTAATTAAAAAACTGACAATAAGATGTTCTACCAAACATTCAAAGAAGAATTAATACCAACCTTCCCAAACTCTTCCAAAAAATAGAAGAGCTGGGAACTCTTCCAACTCATTTTACAAGGCCATCATTACCTTGATACCAAAACCAGACAAAGATGCCAAAGAAAAGAAAATAACAGGCAAAATTCACTGATGAACATAGATGCAAAATGCTCAACAAAATATTAACAAACCAAACTTAACAATACATTAAAATGATCATATATCATGATTGAGTGGGATTTATTCCAGGGATGCAGGGCTTGTTCAACAGCCACAAAATCAGCTGTTATGATACATCACATTAACAACCTGAAGGATAAAATTATATGATCATTTCAATAGATGCAGAAAAAGCATTTGACAAAATGCAACATCCATTTACAATAAAAACTTTCAACAAAATGGGTATATAGAAAACATACCTCAACATGACAAAGGCCATATATGATAAGCCCACAGCTAACATTGTGCTTAATGATGAAAACCTGAAAGATTTTCCTCTAAGACCAGGAACAAGACAAGAATGCCCACTCTAGCCACTTTTACTCAACATAGTATTGAAAGTCCTAAACAGAGAAATTAGGTAAAAGAAAGCAAAAAATGTTTTTCTTTCTTCCAAATTGGAAAGAAGGAAGCAAAATTGTTACTATTTGCAAAACACACCATATTATATACAGAAAAATCTAAAGATTCCATAAAAATCTATTAGAACTAATAAACAAATTCAGTAATGTTGCAGAATACAAAATCAATACAAAAATCTCTTGTATTTTTATACACTAATAATGAACTATCAGAAAGAGAAATTAAAAACAAATCCCATTAACAACTGCATCAAAAGAATAAAATACCTTGAAATAAATTTAACCAAAGTGAAAGACCTGTATACTGAAAATAATGTCATTAAGGAAAGGAATTGAAGAAGATAAATGAATGAAAAATATTCCATGCTCATGAATTGGAAGAATTAGTATTGTTAACATGTCCACATTACCCAAAGCAATCCACAGATTCAATGCAATCCCTATCAAAATTCCAATGTAATTTTTCACAAAAATAGAACAAATATCCTTAAAATTTACATGGAAATGTAAAAGACCCTAAATAGCCAAAGCAATCTTGAGAAAGAAGAAAAAAGCTGGAGGCATCACCCTCCCAGATTTCAAACTCTACCACAAAGCTATAGTAATTAAAACAGTATGGTACTGGCATAAAAACAGACATATTGATCAGTGGAATAGAATAGAGAGCTCAGAAATCCATGCACATATGGTCAGTTAATTTACAACAAAGAAGCCAAGAATATAGAACGAAGAAAGAATAATCGTTTCAATAAATGGTGTTGGGAAAACTGGAGAGCCATACTCAAAAGAATAAAACTGGACCACCATCTTAAACCATACACAAAAATTAACCTAAAATAGATTAAAGACTGGAACATAATACCTGAACCATAAACTCCTAGAAGAAGACATTGGCAGGAAGCTCCTTGACATAGGTCTTGGCAATGATTTTTTTAAATCTTAACACCAAAAGTAAAAGCAACAAAAGCAAAAATAAACAAGTGGGATTACATCAAACTAAACAGCTTCTGAACAGCAAAGGAAACCATAAACAACATGAAAAGGCAACCTATGGAATGGGAGAAAATATTTACAAGTCTTATATCTGATAAGGGGTTATTACCAAAAATATATGAAGAAATTATATAACTCAATAGCAAAAACAAAACAAAACAAAACAAAAACAAACAATCTGATTAAAAAATTGGCAGAAGATCTGAATAGACACTTTTCCAAAGAAGACATATAGATGGCCAACAGGTAGATGAAAAGATGCTCAGTGTCACTAATCATCAGGGAAATGCAAATCAAAACCACAATGAAATATTACCTCACCTCTGTTAGAATGGTTATTATCCAAAAGACAAGAAATAACAAATGTTGGCAAGGTTGTGGAGAAAAGGTTACCCTGGTGCACTGCTTGTGGGAATGTAAATTGGTGCAGCCACTCTGGAAAAAACAATATGAAGATTCCTCAAAAAATTAAAAGTAGAACTACCATATGATCCAGCAATTCTACTTCTAGGTTTTTATCTAAAGAAAACAAAAGCACTAACTTGAAAGATATATATATCCCCATGTTCATGGCAGCACTATTTACAATAACCAAGATATGGGCGCACCCTAAGTGTCCACTATGGATGAATGGATAAACAAATTGTGTACAAGCATACCTCGGCGATACTGTGGGTTCAGACCTAAACAACCATAATATGGCTAATATCACAATAAAGTGAGCCACATGAATTTTCCATTTGTCATCGTACATGAAAGTTATGTTTACACTATTCTGTAGTCTATTAAGTATACAATAGTATTATGTCATTTAAAAATTAAATACCTTAAAAAATAATGTGGTTGGAGAAATGGTGCTGATAGACTTGCTTGATGCAGGGTTGCTAAAAACATTCAGTTTTCAAAAAATGCAATATCTGAGAAATGCAGTAAAGTGAAGCACGATAAAAGGAGGTATGCATATATATATATATATATATATAAATGAATATTATTTAACCATAAAAAAGAATGGGACCTTGTCATTTGAGACAACATGGATGGATCTCAAGGACATGATGCTAAAAGAAATAATTCAGACAGGGAAAGACAAATACCATATGGCCTTTCTTATATGAGGAATCTAAAAAAAAAATGAAGGTCATATATACAGAGAACATATTAGTGGTTGCCAGAGGTGGGTGGTTAGGGATGGGAGAAATGGGTGAAGGGGATCAAAGGATAAAATAAAATAAAATAATAAAATAAAATATTTTAAAAAACAGGCAACAAGAGAAATTTTAAATTTTGAGTAGAGAGAAAAAAGAATTTTGCCCTTAGTCCTTAGAATTCATTTCCATGGTCAAAGAGTTGAAAGCTTCCTTGATGTTGTTCTTTTAATCCATGTACTCATGTTTTATTTTATATTAAATCTTCAATAAGATAAAATAACACTTTGGGTAAGCCACACAGAATTGTGAGAAAGGACTATACTTCACTCCATTACATTTTTAAGTATTAAAATTTTTTTCTTTGTTATTGGGATTTGGAATTAAATATACAAACCAAAAGTGAAGGTAAAGAAGGAAAGTTGTAATTACTTTCATATAAGGATGCATAATGAAAACATTAAAAAATTTCTGATAAACCAACAGGAAGTCACCTTGCTATTCTCACAGTGTTTTAGTTTCTAGGACAATGTGTTTTCATTAGCAGAGATGAAGTTATAATGATTTACTTAGAATTTTATTTCCATATCCACACAAAGCTGTGGTTAACACTGAGTTACAGAATCAACCATTCGTCCTAAACTGATAATTATTTCCCATTACAAGTGCCTGCAAATCTCTGTATCCCCACTGTTACTTTTAGTTCTTACTAACCCTTTCACCGGCTCTGACAGTTGCGTACTAGTGTCATCCTTCTCCTTCGCACAGCTGCTAGAGAGGTTCTCTTAGAAAATTCAGGAACTGCCTTATGCAAAAACTCTAATGAATCCCCAATAGAACTATAGGAAAAAAATCACTCCTCCTAAGCATGATAGTCATGTCTCTCTGTGATCTGATCTCAGCCTACATTTCCCCCCACATAATCTAAGAGACTATTCATTGATTCCCAGTTCTGCTATTTACTTTCCTGTTTCAAGGATGTCTTTGCATTCTTCCCTCCACCTGGAATAACACCTCATTTCCCATCATAATAATCATAATACCGTAACATCCATCATAATAATCTCTAAAAAATTTATCTATCTTCTAAAATCCTTTTCAAAGTTTACCTTGGTCATGAAGCCTCCTCTAACCTCCCTGTCACTCATACTTGGAATTGTTCTTCCTGCTCCTGTGTTCCCCAAACATTATTGCTTCTCAATCCGATGATTTAGCCCTTTCTCCCTTGGATTATATTTATTAATGTACCTCCTATTTCATCCACTAGATTTTAAGTTTCCTGAGGGTAAGAATTATGTCTTATCAATATTTGAATCCTCTGGAATATCTAGCAAATGAGAGAAATATTTTACATTTTGGAGAATTATCTGAAATTCTGCAATTTAAGTTAAATTCGTGCAATTATTTGATTGGCATTTTGCTAAACAGATTAGTTTTTGATAGTTTTTAAAAATATAATATTTGTGATACGTTTTGAGAAAATACCAGCCTATGAGGTATAATACTTGCCTCAAATATTGTTTTTTTTCTCAATGAAAACATCACTTCTACTCTCTCCACTGAAAATTCTTGAATGTAATTGTAGGCAATGGCTACTGGTTGCTAATGCAATACCACATTCTATATAAAGATCTTTTTTCAATATTATATTCACTCATTCCATAATCAGTGCAGAATTTTGAGCTGTGTTTACATGGGGAAATAAAGAAAATATTCAGAAACACTGTTTCAGGGCCTCTTTATCTCAAATAACTTCTGTATGGAATCTCACGTTTCAGAAGATTTTTACAGAATCAAAAATAAAGCATTATATAAAATTAAATTATAAATAACTGGATTCCTGGGCTATATCTTTTTTTTTTCCCTCGCATATCTTCTGCCTTGTAGGGAGGGTTGTACTATGAGAGACCAACAGTATTAAATACAGGAGAGGTTTGTTTATCTTATAGGAGAACTACTATGAAAAGGTGAATATCTCAGGGCAAAAGGGGTTTTCTAGTAAAGAGAGGAGGAGTGAAATCAAAATGAAGCCAGCATGGGGAGTTGGGAGTACAAGGAAGGGAAAGGTAGACAGGGAAATTAGGAGTGAACTAAAAAGAGTATCCTTGGTGCCCAGGAAAATAAACTTGACCCTGACTCAAAGTAATCCATTAGTGAATAATATTTATACGATCCTTTAGACTCCAAGTGGCTTAGAATACGACTGGATTCTTTTTGGTCATCTACCAAATTTGTATATCTTTCTAGTCTCTCTGGTCATAGTGAAAGGCTTTTTGAAGAAAGCAAACTAAAGTTGAGGGAATAAATTTCAGGTCTGCAGACAAAGGGTCATTGAATACTATCCAATGTATTCTGGTTTTTACAGAGGGTGAGTTTAAGAAACTGTACACCAGTGACCTTGACAATGATTCGGAACAAAATTTTAGAATTAATTATTTTTAAAAAGCATTGACAGAAAGATAAGAAAATTAAGTGGTAATCACAAGGCAACATAATGAGTTAAATAAAAATGTCACATTAGACTAATAATATCTTTTTATGATAGTATTACCAGACTGAGAGAAAAGTACAAAGTTTTAAACACAGAGGTTTATTTTTAAGGACCCAGGCTCCTTTGAGCCATCTACTTTGTCATTTTATGATCTTTATCTTTGGACTTCTCCTCAGGGGAAGGAAGATGTTTTTTGCAGAAGAAGTCCTGGAGCCTCTCCTCTGGGAGCATTTTCTTTTCATTAGGAAATTTCTTTCCCAGAAGTTCCAAGAAAATGTTACTTTAGGTCTTTTCGGCTAGAAATGGTCACCTGCTCATGCTCTAGCTCCAAAACAGCACTGGTAATATGAAGATCAGGAATTTTTAGCTTCTATAAAGGAAGGAGTGCTCTGCCAGCAAGGAAGGAATATAGGGAAAGGTAACTGCATGCACAGTCATGTTAGTATTGGTTGGCCAACCCAATAGAATAATGATAGTTGCTGTGACAAACAAATACAATACCCAGTGTCTCAAACAGGATAGAAGCTTGTTTCTTGCTTGTGCAGAATTCAAGAGTTATAAGAGCTCAGCTCTTTTTTCAGTTACAGAAAACCAGGCTTCCTCCGTCTTATGGCTCATCTAACTTCAACAAATGACTTTTAGATTCACTGTGCTAGCCTGCATCAAGTCAGCTGAAGAGGAAAGAGAATGGGGAAGAATATCTCCTTCTTAAGACCCTTAACCTGGCAGTCATGTGTACCACAGGCAAACTCATTCCATTGGTGAGAGCTAGTCACTTGCCCTGTTTTGCTCCCCACCTATATGGAAAGGGTTTGAGAAATATAAGTCCTGACTAAGCTGAACTTCCCAGCAGCAATCAAATTGAGAACATGAAAGGAATATGTGAATATGATAATCAAATAGTTTGATGGTGGAATGATTGCATTTTAAGAGTTCTGATTATGAATACATTATCACCGCAGAGGGATATCTCTAACAGGAAATCACAGGGTATATCAGCATTTTTACTAATGACTTGTTTGAGGATATATGATGGCATGCTAATCAAAATTTTAGATATCTTAAAGTTGAGAGGAAAAGCTAACATGTTGGTTGAAAGTTCCAGAATCCCCCTCCCTCAAATCTTAAAATATAGGAATAAGGGATCAAATTGGGGATAAAATTGCTAGAAATAAATACCACCTCCTATAGTTAGGTCAACATATTTAGCAGTACCATTTAACTGGGAAAATATTTTTTTAGTTCCTATTCAGGGCATTGTGCTAAGCTAAGTAAGGAATATAGAAATTAAGGGTCAATATGGAAAATTAACAAACTTGATTGTTTCTTGAAGTGTATGACTAAGATGATAAGTGAATTTGAAATAAAGCTTATGTAATTACTCATTTATTCATTTATTTATAACTGAGTCTCCAGTTTTCTCCCTTTAACGAAATAGGGTATGTGTATGAATGGTTGTGGTAGAAGGTAGAACATGAGAAATGCTTTAAGAAAATGCTGATAAAATTAGTGGAGTGAAAGAAAAGAAATTTCTTCCAGGAAAAAAGATAAGGAAAAGATTTGGAGAGCAGAAGTTAATTTGAGTTATTTAAAGGTAGATAAACTAGGACATAGTCAGAAGGAAAGAGGTGGGATTGTCTTCCAAGAAGGAAGACAAAAACTGTAAAACAGAGATATCAGGAGAATTAGAAACTCTGTTTAACCGTAGCTTGAGTTGCATGAAGGAAAAAAAATAGGACAACCGGCCATTAAGTTTTGAGATAAAATTGCAGGTGATCATCAATGCTAAGTTAAAATTTTTGAATTTTATTCAGGAGGTAAGCAATCAGCCAATCATTATTACATTTTTACTATTCATGCATTAGAGGCTATAAAAGTCACGGAGGTTTTACGCGTTCATATGAGAAACGGTAAACAACAACAACAAAAACCCTGGAGATATTTAATCTACAGAAAAGAAAATTTATGATCGGAAGGACTATTATGATGAAGAAGGATTAATCTTAATGTAATTAATGTAATCTTTCTTCATCTTTTTTCAAAAGCTCCTACACCACTTCATACCCTAAACTAGGATAAAGAGTTAGAAATGGCAGGAAGGCCTTTTTTGGGAGTAGGGTTGTGTGGGGACATCTGATTATCAACAAAAATACCTTAAAATAATAAACCAAATGTGAGAGTGTTTAAATCTAAGCCTGTGACCATTTTCCAGGACAATGTAGGAGGGTGATCAAAAGGTCTTCTGGAAATTGAGGCAGGATATCTAAGGTCTCTGTTCCAACCTAGAAGCACAATACTATGATTTCATGAAATATTGGAAGATTCCTTATTTTTCTCCTTTTTTATGAAAAAACATATCATCCTCTAGAGTTTTAATTCACTTAAAATGTAGGATTTATTCTATCCAAAATGACTGACTGAATATGAGCTGTTAGTTGAGACAAGGGTCTGTAAAGAGTTAACAGGAACAGGAAAGGGAACATTTACCAAGTGCTCCCTTTGGTCTTCTTCCAAAATCAACTTTTAAAGCCAAACATTACAAAACAAAGCAGAAATGTAATATTTAAACCTAAGCTATGCAGGACATTTATAGTGGTGGAACACTAGTAAATTATCACTTTTTCCATAAGTCTTTTTAAGAGTCAAATATGTGAAATCATTTCACTGCATCAGTTTTTTAAAATAAATTTATTTATTTATTTATTTTTAATTATTTTTGGCTGTGTTGGGTCTTCGTTGCTGCACGCAGGCTTTCTCTAGTTGTGGCGAGTGAGGGCTACTCTTTGTTGCAGTGCGTGGGCTTCTCATTGTGGTGGCTTCTCTTGTTGTGGAGCATGGGCTCTAGGCATTCGGGCTTCGGTAGCTGTGGCACGTGGGCTCAGTAGTTGTGGCTTGCGGGCTCTAGAGCACAGGCTCAGTAGCTGTGGCACAAGGGCGTAGTTGCTCCGTGGCATGTGGGATCTTCCCGGACCAGGGCTCGAACACATGCTGCACTGGCAGGAGGATTCTTAACCACTGTGCCACCAGGGAAGTCCCACCATTATCATTGTAATTCTACTTAGCAAAAAGAGATCATTCCCTATTGCTCCAAATCAACATAAGCTTCAAATAATTCCTAAATAGTTGTCTTACAACAGGCTCTGTCGCTTGCCGTACTGAGTTAAATCTTCATTGTGTTACTGGAGACTGTCCATAACTGGCATACATCTTGCCTATCAAATATTATTCTCCTAAACTTCCCAACATAAACTCTCCAGTCATATCAAGGCTGCTCATTATTCATGATAATTCCATTTTTGCCTCTCAACATTTTCTTGGAATATCCTTCCTCTTATTTCCTAAGTTCAAAATCTACTCTTTCTATAAGTTTTCCTGAAGTCTTCCTAATTAGTCTAGCCTATGACAGCTTCATCCTTCATTGACCTTGACATAGTAATTACTGTCTGTACTTTATATCTTGATACTCAGTTGTATCTAAATTTATGTAACTTTTTATTTGTTCCATATTGGTTTTATTTCTCTTCCAGTCAGGATATATGTTCCACAATGTCAGATGACACATCATATATCAATTCTGCATTCCCTGGAATATGTACAATGGTACTGGGAATTAAGTGAATGTCCTAGAAGTATTTATGAAGTAGAGTTGGTTTGAATTGAATTTACTAAGGTCTCTCATATTTTCTTTGACTTTGGAAATAAAGATTGTCATCACACAATAATTTTTATATTATATATTATCAAACTATTAACAATAAAAAATTAAGATTTTATTTGTTATAAATTTGTTCTCTTTTCGCCATTATTATTATTATTATTTGCCTTGATCTGCCGTCACTGTGTTATCTTACTGCACTCTTGCTTTCTTAGGGGACTTCCTCATAGAAGACTAAGTTATGTTCAAAAGGAAAGAAGGGAGGTATTTTATTTCAAGAAGGAGTCTGAGGTATAATAAAATCAATCTGCAAAAGAGGTCATATTTTATAATAGTTAAAAACAATAACATGCTTACTTATTTTACCAGCAACCATGAAAACTATGAAAGGAATAGTTTTTATGTGTTTGTGTACATGCTGGGGGTGGGGTGGGGGTGGCATCTGAAAATTGAACATATAAATTTTGCTCAGGTTATACCAGAGCAAAAAAATTTTAAATCATATAAGGCAAATCCATAGTCTGACTCTCATTTCTGAAGTTAAACTTCCATGAATTTAAACTTGCTGCCATTATGCGATTGCTATTTCAAGCTCTATGACTGACTGGGAGCTCACGGAGACTAGAGCATCATCTTAATCCCCTTGTTCCTAAAGTAAAATAAGATACTGTATAACAGATCCTCAAAACAGATATTTGTTGGGTGAGTAGAGTTTATTATTGCCACCATTGTTCTATTTATTGATGTTTTTTACATTACATTCTCTTTTCTTCTATTGGTTATTTATCTTTTTAATATTTTTTTTAATTTGCTTCCCTATCAGGGAAAACAAAACCACCTTGTAAAAAGGTCTTGTGACTACTTAAAAAATCAGATTTCTAGGTGATTCTTTGTAAATTTCTTCTATTTATACTATCTAACCAGACTGAGAATTCCTGAGGATGATGATATGTGTTTCATTTACTGCTGCATTTCCTGCTTCTAGTCCAGTATCAGGCATAGATAGGGAGCTACACAATAATATAGAATAAAATGTAGTCTCCATTTGCTCAATGCTATCATTGAGAAATGATAATCAATAGTATTAACTGTTTTACAGTCTGATATGGCTGAGAGTGTTACCCAAAATTTTATAATGCTTATGAGAAAGACTCTGGACTCAGAAAGGATTTTGGATTAAAATCCTGGCTCTGACACTATAAGCTATGTGACATTGGGGGAGTTAGCAAACCTCTTTTAAGTTTCAGTTTCTTCAGTTGCAAAATAAGGATAATAAGAGCACTAATTTGATGGGACAGTTACAAAGATTAAATGAGGTAATGTATGTAAATCTTATACTAATTGCACATTAAATATTAGCTATTGTTTCTACTGTTTTCTTCCTGTAAGATAGAAACAATGTGCAGAAAGGATATTACATGTAAATTAATTTAGTACCAGCCCCTGTAATCTTTGCACTTTCTCAGTCTCATTGTAATATTATGACTTATAATAAGGAGTATGTATTTCATCTTCATCCCTGTTCCTGGCATAGAGGTCCTGAAACTCTTGGACTGTTGACCAGTCATATAATCAATCATGCCTATACAATAAAGCCTTTATAAAAACCCCAAAGGAGGGGGTTCAGAGTGCTTCAGGGTTGGTGCTGAGAGAAAGGTAAACCGGGAGGGGGCATGGATGCCCTGCATTCATTCTTCCACACACTGCCCTATGCATATCTACCATGTGGCTGTTCCTGAGTTATATCTTTTTATAATAAACTGGTAATCTAGTAAATAAAATGTTTCCCTGAGTTTTGTAAGATTCTTTAGCAAATTAATCAAACCCAAGGAGGGGATTGTGGGATCCTCCAGTTTATAGCCAGTCAGTCAGAAGCACAGGTAGCAACCTTGACTTGTAATTGATATCTGAAGTGGGGGAGGAGGGCTGTCTTGTGGGATTGAGACCTTAAGCTGTGGGATCGGATGCTATCTCCCTGTAGACAGTGTCAGAGTTAAGTTAAATTATAGCATGCCCAGCTAGTGTCGGAAGAATCTGGGAATTACTTGGTGTGATGAACATCTTCCCTCCACCCCACTCACATATTTAACGATGAGAGGTGTCAGACATGAAGTATTTAGAGTAGGGCCAAGAGTATTGTGGAGAGTAGAGGAAACACAGGGATGAGTGTGTTTTCCTAAACACAGAGGTTGATACAATTACAGCAAAATATCCTTAGTAACATGATAAATAACTTCATCTCTTTAGAAATATATTAATATTAATAAGATCAAACAATTTATTGAGCAGCTAATATAAACCTGGCATCATGTTAAACATTTTTTGCATATTCTCATAAATTATTACAACATCTTATGAGATTAGAGCTACTATTATGCCAATTTTACAGGTAATGCTGTTTCTAATTTCTCATATCTTGCACTTTTCCCACTTATCCTATGCCACCTATACATATTTATATAGTTTTCGATAGCTATTTGTTGAACTTTCATCTCACCATTAATCTGTAAATTCCAAAAGGGTATAGACCACAGCTTTTTTTTTTTTTAAATCACAGTATCCTTAGAACTTTTTACAATTCTTGGCACACAGTATGAATTCCATAAATACGTGTTGAGTTAATGAATGAAATAAGTTAAGAATATATCCAAGTCGACATAGCAATAAAAGTGATAGAACAAGGGCTCAAACCGAGATTCTAGAGCCTGTGCTCTTCACCAGTATACTGATTCGCCTACCTAACACCTGTGGCTTCAGGTGTACTCTTCCTTTACTTCCCTCTCTGGTAGAGGTACTTTACCTGGCAGGTGGACTTGACTTTCCTCTCTGGCCATTCTTCTCAATCTCCTGTGCAGGGCCTTCTTGTATCCTTCTATCACCCTTTTCTCCCTCCTTGTATCATTGGTGTTGGTTTTAGTTCCTGTTCATCTTACTCACTAGGACACCTCATCAATATCCCTGGCTTCAGTTACCACCCACATTTTGATGACTCCCTCATCTGTATCTCTAGCTCTGGCGTCTTTTGAGGGATCCCACATATCTAACACCTCTTTTGATACATTTCGTATAAGGCTGTGTAGAATTGCTCTCCATCTCCGTGAACTGCCCTACACAATCCAGAGACTTCCCTTTTTTCTTACTAAGACTATTTCTTTTTCTACATTCTGAGTACCACTAAGTTCAGCCACTTGTTATTTCTCGCACAGTTTACTATGTTGTCCTTCCTGTGTAGACCTCTAACTTTTCTCCCAGTACCCATTTTTCCCTTCTGGTTTCACAGCTAATTAACGAGTGACTATTTGTCTTAGACTCCCCTGCAGGGTCTGGCTGGCCATGAGCCCAAGTTCAATCCAATAGTCTGTGAGCAGAAATGATGTGTACAAATTCTGAATCATGTCTTCAGGGAGACATCTACTTCCTCTGAGACTCTGTTTCACACTTTTGCTGAGAAATAATAAAAAATGCATCCATGGCCGCTTGTATTTCTGCATAACTTTGGAGAGCAGGCTGTCTCCTGCCCTAAACAATCTGCTTCCTTTTAGATTGTTAGCTAAAAAGAAAATCCCTCCTATTTCACTTAGAGCATTGTATTTTAGGGTCTTTCATAGCAGTTTAGACTGTACCCTAAAAACTTCATAAAATTAGTTTACCTAACTCCAGTCTTACTCCAGTCCATTCTCATACTTTTAAATGAATGCACACTTTCAAAAATGCAAATATATACTTGGGCCAATCTCCTGTTTAAAATTTAGAAGTGGCATTTACTTTATTTCCAAATTTTCTAAAATAAGCATATATTGATTTTATAATCATGAGGAAATAAATGAAAGAAATCTATTAGTGACTCCCTCAAGCCTTCAAAATAAAGTTCAAGTTGCTTACCAGGGCACCGAAATCCCTTATGGTTTGTCTTCTGTCTATTTCTAGAATCATAACTTTTGCCACAGTCCTACAAGCCTCCAGGCACATGGATCTTTCAGTCCCTGGATGGCAACAGGCTCTTATGCACATCTGTGTCTTTTCATCTTCTGCTCTCTCGGTCTGGATGCCTTTCCATGTTTTTCTGCCAGACAAATGTCTACTCATCCTTCAGGACTTAGGTCTAGACTCAGGTCAAGTACTGTAGCCTCCTAATGCTTTAGTGTCAATTAAATGCCCCTAATCTATCACCAAATCCTGTCTATAACTTTATCAGGAAGATTTCATATTAAAGTCTATTTCCCCACCAGACTTTGTCTATTCTCCCACTAGAAATGTACTCTTATTTAACCAGATTCTATGCCATTCATCTATGTTTCTATGTATGAAAAAAAAATTTTTATTTGAATGAAGAGATCACACTTATTTTTTTTTTAAACCATAGGGTCAAATGTGACCTTAGACCCTAACTATTGTAATTTCTACATTTATGCCCACACCAGCTCCTCATAAAGACACAGAGTAGTAGGAATATTTAAACTGAAATGAAAGTTATAATTCCTATGATTAGAATCTGATTAGGAATGTATATTTCTTTCAATGTCAGCTTTCTCCAATGACCTTGAAAACTTCAGTGCCTTGGAAGAATTTAAGAAGTTCCTATGAAATATTTTTTTTAATTATTGAAGAGATAATATTTTTATAAGAAATGGAGATTACAAAAATGTTTGCAGTGTTTTATATAGCATATAATCAATGAATGCTGAATCAATAAATGAATGGTTTGGCTTTGGTAAATATGGAGCTGATCAAACACTGAAAGACTGAATTTACAAATATTCTCAAAAGCCAGTGTTCGGGTCCTCAAAACTAAAATAAATAAAATTTAACAACTTTCCATATTCTTTAGAAACTTCTCAGCTCTCAGATTTCTTTAGTTAAGAGAGGATTTTAAAAAATTCCACAAATGGTAAAGTGATTGTACTTCTTTAAACGTTCATACCAAAATTTCGTATTTTTCATAATTTATTTGAAGGAACTGACGTTCCACTATTCAGGATTTTTCTGAAATATGATGCTTGATAGATTAACATATAACTTCATGTGAATTAAATATAAAACTGTGCTGGTTATGGGCTGATCTTTTAAAATTAAAATTCCTATTTTCCTAGACCTTTTATCCTTGCCCTGGACCAGGTTTGTATATACAGAAGAGTTCAGTAAAATAAGTTAGTTTTGTATGATTTACATATAGTCATTTGTTAAGGAATTAATATAACCACATTGGTATGTTTTCTGTTGCAAATATATAAGTGTATATTAGTCAAGGGGGAAATGGCATAATCAGAGCCAGCTTCATGGGTGCACAACGTTTACAGTCACAAACAGATAATGTTTAGAAGGTCCTTTGCTTGGTTTAATATTCTCCTAGCCCCTTCTGGAAATTCTTAACCATTTTCGAACAAAGAGGATTTTCATTTTGTATTGGGCCTGATACATTAGGCAGCCAGTCCCAGATATAATTTAAGTGATTCTCCCAATTTTGAACAACTTCTTGGGGAATGCGTGGCTAAAATGCCCATTTCTAAGCAGCTACCCATGAACAACAAACCTAGGGTCCTAGCTGTCTGCCAGCCTCTACTCGCCCAGCTTACTTGTCAGGAGCAGCACAAAGGTTAAAAGAGAAAGATTCTCCTAAGTGTCAATCCCTCCCGCTGGCTCAAGAGAACAAAGCTGGCAGGCAAAGTGAATCAGATAGTGTACTGTGCACACCCATGCTTCAGAATAAAGCCGATAGGTCTAATTTCAGCTTTACCAGCCTTGTAGTGTTCCTTTAAGTTCACTAAGTAGGATATACCTGTAAGCAAGCAGTCTAATGTTTTTGTGATCTTGCTGCTGTGAAAGTATTTAATAATAAGCCTCAGAAGTTGGGAGGTAAGAAGGAAATTTATGATGTCTAATGCCATGGTGGTGTTCAATGTGTTGAAAGTTGATTAAATTTCCTTTTAACATCCCTTGAAACTGACATTTTGCTGCCGTTTAAATGTTTTCCCTCCAAACTATTTTTTACACCCATGATTTACAGTGATATACAGCAAAGCAGTGGCTATGAATTGGCCCAAAATGATTCTAGGAGTAATGAGCAGGATTGAAAAAAGTCTGCTCCTGTTCATTTAAGGAAAGTAAAGCTAACTTTATCCTGCAGCTGCATGCAAGGCAGGGTCAAAGATTTGAGACTACTCAAATAGTGCCATCCAAATTTGATCGGTTTGAAGTGATAACTAGGTTCCAGAATCCCATAGATTGATAAAAGAAAAAATATATTTAAATAGATTAGGGCATTCTCAGCTATCAGTTGCAAAATTGCTTGCTATATTCACATGCTTCCATTTTTAAAGTTACATCTGTTTTAATCGAGCTAGTCTAAATTTATAAATTAATACGGCATATTCAAGTATCTGATTTTTAGAGAGGATTACTGTTTCCATATGCACATCTATCATAGTCAAATGTGGAAGCCAAAGCTGAAACCCTATAAATGCTACTGATGATGCATTTGTTAACATGTATCGTGTAGAACTTTATAATTACTATTTGAATGCTCAAATAATACAAAACAGAACACATCATAAATGGAGTAATGCAGTATCTTCTGTATAGACCATCAACTGTGACCAGTACAAAAATTTAGCACTAATTGTGTATATTCTTTTTTCTCCACATCATTCTATTTTTCTCCACATCAATAGGTAAAAAACAGAAATCCAACTAGACTTTCTTATAAAAAGAGGCAGGAATATTAACTACCTATTTTCTTTTGCTTTTGAGTCTAGCCCAATGGTTCTACTTTATTCAACCCAATATCTCCCTTTCATAACAGATATTTTAAAATGCCGTTCTACGCAGGAAGCATGGGAAAATAAAAGAGCAAAACATTCTTGTGGACACTAGAATTTTTTTAAAAAAAGGATAACTACTAACAAATAAGGTTTATTTATATATAATAATAGAAAGTGAAGAATGATCTTAATTTATGCAGAGATAGCATCCCTACAAAATATAGAAGCATGGTTTCTCCTAAAATAATTCTCTATATTAAAAACAGTATGGAATAATATTAAAGAATCATACAAAGCGTATAATTTACCTTGAATTCACGTCAAGACATGCGGTGAGACTCTAGTACTTGAACAAACCTTGGGAACCCTAGTCTCTAATAGGTGACAGGAAATAGAGGATAGATTGGAATATGAAACAATAATATAAGAAGAAGCTATGGTTGTGTGGTAGACTTCTATGGGCAGTATCAGAATAAGAGTAGAAAACCTCTGGCCACACAAGAATAAGTAAACAAATCCAATATACAATCTTCACAATATTCTTTATCACTGTAAAATAAGTGAATATAAATATGAATATAACTATAAACATGCTTGTAGCCTTTATTAAAGTATCACCCAAATTTCATGTATTTCTGCTATTTAATAATATTCTTATAATACTGTTTAAAGGAGCCTCAGTTATTCTTTGTTTCATGTTTACATGTGTCAGCTACAAAGGAAGGATGATACAAATGAAGACTGGTAACTCAATTACCACGAATGTCATTGCCATTGCCATAAATGACATTAGTTTCAAGTACAGTGAACAATTCTTGAAATATTCCAAACTAAACAAAGTAAAATCTTTCATGGATTTTCACTACAGTTACATTTCTGGAAAATTTAGTCTGTGTAAAAACTGCTCATGTCAAATGGTGACAGGTTCTGGGCTCAGATAATTATAAATAATTTTTCCCTTATATGGATTTCTGATGGTATATTCAAAACCTGAGAAAAACATGAGGAAATATACTTTATTGTGTGACACCATCCTACTCATTGCAAGCCCTGCAGCATCCTGCCCACTCCCCCATAAAAAGCCAGTACTGCCCCTTTGTGACATCATTGTGACAAAATCACCCTTGCAAATTTCCAAAATGTCCCCTAGGGGGAGCTACTACCTCCATCAAGAAAACTAGAGTCCCCATCTGTTTTAAAAAAAGTTTTGTGATACTTTCTAGTAGAGCATACTTTCTAGTAGAGGTATTTACATTTAGACTAAAATATGATTACCATTTTTCATTTTTTAATTAAAATTTTTTTCTAGATTACCATTTTTATGTTGATTAATCAAGCATTTGTTCACTTATGAAAATCCAACTTTATTACCAATGAATGTACGAAATTTTAAGTTGGAAAAGTTAATATTAACTTACCACTTAAACGACCAGAGGTGTCACAGTAATTGGTTAAACAATATGATTTCAACTTAGAGACCTGGTTCAAGACTCAGGGATGATTTTTACTAGTTGTGTGACCTAGTATGAAAGGCTGACCTAGTATGAAAGGTTGACCTAGTACTTAACTTTTATAACCTCTCATCACTTCATCTGGATATAATAATGGTAACTTACATTGTTACGTTTTATAGAGGCAATGTATATTTTTAAAAACCTACTTAACAATTAAATATATATATTAGCTAATTGTTATTGTTATAAAGGCAGTTTTAGATTTTCGTTATATTTCTTGTTTTTTTGTTTATTTATGAAACAAATACCCGAGGATATTAAACTGCATTAAAAGCTGTGGGCACTGTCAAAGTAGGTAATTCAAAAAAAGAGGTAAAATTTGCATTATAATAAAAGTGATAAGAAAATGTGTCAGATAGAAATAATTGTTTTCTGGGACTTCCCTAGTGGTGCAGTGATTAAGAATCTGCCTGCCAATGCAGGGGGCATGGGTTCGAGCCCTGCCAGAAAGATCCCACATGCTGCAGAGCTCGTGTGCTACAACTACTGAGCCTGCGCTCTGGAACCCACAAGCCACAGCTACTGAAGCCCGTGTGTCATAATTACTGAAGCCCACACACCTAAGCTCCACAAGAAGAGAAGCCACCACAATGAGAAGCCTGAGCTCTGCAACGAAGAGTAGTACCCATTAACTGCAACTAGAGAAAGCCCACACGCAGCAACAAAGACCCAATGCAGCCAAAAATAAATAAAATAAAACAAATTAAAAAAAAATAGAAATAATTTTTTTCTAATTGTTACACATTTTATATAGCAAAGTCTTTTCCTTTTCTTTCAGTGTCATGATTTTACTGTTGCCAATATTGGTTGAGGGGTGTCACAGCCAAACTCTGCTTTAGTCCCTACACCAAGTAGTGATTGTACTAACAGTCATGGGTCACATGCTTTTTGAGAACAGGCGAGGACCTTAGCTTCCCCAGAGCCTAGCTAGTATTTTTAAACATTTTTTGAGTTAGACTGAACACATTTTTTCCCCCTCTGCTTTAAAACTCTCAAGCACCTAAACCAAACTTATCAACTAAAATTATAAGTATTCCCAGAATAAATATGCAGCACACATATGAAGTGTTAATCTATGCTAGTTTTCCATTTAACCGAGAGTACCTAACAACTTCTTTCACAATATAGAGTTATTTGGAGGGTGGGAATGAAAAAATGAAATCTATTTCGCCAGGCAGAGCTGTGACTTAAAATGAAGTCTTCTTTTTCCCAGTCCCCTCTTCTGCCCTTAATTCACCACAAAGCCGTTGAGCTTCAAGTTGTTAGATATTTAAATCTTATGGATTGGCAGTGTATTCTTTTTAACAAAATCTATTACAATAACATTTGAGCATTGTGCCAGGACCATTCATCTCTACAACTATATGTATTTACAAACCCCATTCTTTTGATGTTCCCATAACCCCTCATAACCCCACCATTTTATATGATTAATGGTTACACTGAGAACAAATTAACTGGTTTGGCCTGAATGTTAATTTTTAAACAAATCTGTTTTTACATAGATGGATCTCATGGCACGTTTGAGATTCTACTATGCCATGGGGTTACTGAAAGAATCCTGTGGATGGATTTATTAGTCTCTCTTTTTGACCACGTAAAACATCTGCTGGATCAGGAGGCAGCTTTGTGCCCCCCTCTGCCACTCCAGCCCCTCTCACTGCACCCTTGTGAAGGATATGAGCGCCAGTTCCTGACTTTCTCAGCCTTTTTCTCAACCTTTGCTCTCCTCCCCTGACCCCCCCAGGCCCTATATTCCTAATCCTGCTTTACTTTTTTTTTTTCATAACATTTTTACCACGTGGAAACATGTATTAACTTATTTATCTCTTTCCTGTCTGTCTCTTCAATAGAAAATAAGCTCCTCAGAGACCGGGGCTTTGTTTTGGTCACTACTCTAACCTGTGCCCAGGAAATACAATACAGTAAATATTCGGTGAAGGAATGAACACAGCAAAGGTTTTCTTGGTCTTTATTAATGTAATCGATTTAGAAATTCTATTGTTGTTGTCTCAAGCGGTCCAGTCTAAAATTATACTTAGAGAATAGTAGATCAAATTAGAGATTAACTGAGGAGCAGAATCAAGATGTTATTTAACCATAAGTGGAAATCTGGGAACCGAGTAATCTTAGGAGTCTAATTGAGGATAATCTTTAAAAGCTTTCGGTATACTCTTTCTGTATCCTAGAGAATGAAGACTTGAAACCCTTGAAAAATGACACATTCACATTTGTATTTCCATCAGACAGCTTTCTTAAATAGTAATGTTGACCCCATTTATGACCAAAGACACCCCTTCACACCTAGCTACATCTCACCTGGGTAAGTTGGTATAGCTAAGAATCAGTCCACCTGCCACTTCCAGAATAGCTAAGGAAAACAACAAGATCGTTGTTTTCCTCACTTAGTAGTTTGGCTATCAATTTATACTCCCAAATCATTAAAGATTATCAGAGAAAAAAAGCGAATCATGAATACTACCTCCCACGGGGTACAACTGGGAAGCTAATAAGTGAGCAGAGAACAGAAGTCATGTATCCCAAGACATACCTTACCAATTGCAACTTATATGGTCAAAATCAACTGATGCATTTTGTAAGGTAGCCATGTTTTCCCAGGAGGTCTGGAGACTTACAATTGTATAAGCATTCATATAATTTGCATAGATTTGCATACCATGCTCAAAACTCCTCTTACATTCACATATGTAAAATACAGTATAAAATAAAATAAAATCTTACAGTAGTTGCAGTCAGGTCAAATATTCAGGAAGTCTAGAAGAGGTAAGGTTCGGAATGGTCAGTGGACAGTGGGCCAGCTTCCTGCACTCCTTCCTTACATGAGGGACAGTTTCAGAGTAAACCAGAGAGCACAGCTAGAAAGAAAGAGGATCAGAATCAATACTGCTCTTGAAAAGAGTTATGTCTGCTAGTGCCAATATATGGAACATTGATTGGTTTGAGGCACCATACTAAGTCCCCTAAGGACTGTTTGTTGAGATCCTAGATGGCACTGAAGTAGAATTCTGTTTCCACATGGAGTGTCGGTGCCAGGATCTTTATACAAATGAACTGCTTATTATTTTTCCACCATTGCCTTCTCCCTCTTCCAAATAATACCAACATATACATTTAATTCAGAAAAGCAAGCTTTGGCTTAAAGTTCTTATTAAAGCTTAAAAAAATATTACTAGTGTATAATTCTGAGGTTCATAATTTCCCTTTAAATAAACTATGGGTTAATGTGTAAACCCCCCTGTGGATTTTTCCCTTTGTTTAAATAATATCCTGTAATTCAAGCCAATATACTTTACAATAGCATGTTAAAAGCAAATAGGAAAGCAGTTTAACTCTAAATTAAGGTTCCTCCATTAGTGTTTCTACACACTCTGGATATTTTCTGATACAAAGCTTTGGTCTCTCCTTTCATGATGCTATTCTGCACTAGTAAAGTAAGTAACCACAGCTTCATAATGCTAAGCGCTCCAATGGGAAACACAACAGACTGCATAAACCAAAGTATTCATTTCATGAGCTTTTATTAAAAGCCTTCACCTCTAAATTGAGCTGTCATACACTGTTGGGAAACTTTACCACAGTTTATTTTAACTATGTAAAACATTAAAGGAATGGAATTTCTTCCGCTTTTCGTATAACGGACATGACCTCTCTTGCACACTGTAAGCAATCTATACAGCATTTAATCAAATTGGCTGGAGAGTAAAATCAGGCCATATGTTTTCCCATTTTCCCGAGTTTTCAGAAATGACCCCAAACTCGTTAACATGCTGTAGATTGTCATGTATACCCAGCAAGTTCTTTGGCATTCTTAATGAGAAGCTATACTGCATGATTAAAAGATATCCTTCAGATGAGAAGGACATTGGGTAATTTATAAATCATTCGTTTGTGACACAGCTTTATACAGCATTTCAAGGAACTGCATTAACTGCTTTTGCAGTTTCCTCAAATGTTGCTTTCAGCTGACAGTGTCATAGGTCATTACCAATTTTTTCCTTATGTAAGCAATACTAACTTTCTATTAAAAATACTAATTTCCACCCTACTACAGTGTCTTTTGAAGTAGGGTGTATATTAAACAAAATCAAGTTGCTTTGAAATATTAAAGGAATAGATTTAACTGAAGTGTTTTCAGACAGGTTGTTTTTCTGTATTCCTGATGACAGAAAGATTTTGGTCTACAAAGTCAATAGTAAATTTTATTAAAGTCATTATTTTCCTGTTACAGGCCTCATGCTTTAAATAAACTACAGCTGACAATGCTGTCTTACATACTGTCATACTGTAAAATGTCCCCTCTTTATTACCGCAGGGACAACTCATTTAGAACTTTGAAAGTGTTTTCACATTGGAGTTGCTCATTTGCAGAGCTGGCCTATGGCTGTGTTTAAAGAATGTGGTTGATACTTTTTTCCTCTAAATATTCTAGGGAAAAATATAAACTTGCCAACACAACATTTTTTAGATAAAGATTAATGTCCCTTCTCCATAGATAAAATATATCTCAATCTTTCCAGATTAATGTGCTCTGACTACTTATGACATTATTTTTCCCATTGGCCCATTGTGTGTAAGAGCAAATCACTTGACATGGATATGAAATGTTTTCTTTCAGGAATTTTCACTTTCTCCCAAATTACATTCTTTAATAAATGACCCATCCTCTCTGTGTTGTCTTCTTGGTCAACATAATCTTGATTATAGGAATGTATAATGGTTAGAAATTGAATAATCAGCAGAAAACATTTTTTACGAAAATCAGAAAGAATATGTTTATTATTTTGGAACCATGGTATATCATTCCAAGCGGTACCCATTTAGCTCCCTGTATAATACACATTTTGTTCCACTATCCTTTAACGTATATTGCATAATTTTTAAATAGATTTTCTTTTCTTTTCCACATGCACCCAAGCCCCTACTTACCCATGTATACTACTATGAAGAGAACAGAAACAATCAGAAGAAGAAAAAATGCAACAACTTGCCTTTATAGTTGAAGTGAGATGTGATCCGCATCACTCAACTCACTCTTATTTCCCGAACTCTCTTCCTATTTTAAGATATTTCTATGAAGTACATCTATGCTGTTCAAGCCTATCAAAGCCACGTGAAACTTTAAAGTCTTCAAACTGATGGTCAGAATTGTTAGACTAACCTTTCTTCCCTTTGGAGAAAAGAGCAGAGCGGGAGAGACCAGATGCATAGTTAACTCTGCATAGATATGGTTGTTCCTATCCTCCGCTCTCACAATCTGGCATCGTTTCATTTTAGCTCATGCTACACTCAGACCCAGAGGAAAAATGAGAAGATGTGTGTAAACCCTTGTCCTAGACTAATAAAGACTTGATCAATGGCAAGTCTTTGATTTCAAACCCAGTTCTCTCCTGTTCGATCTTCAGACAGTAATCTTTGCTGCTGGTATGTACCTACATTCAGATCTTGTTGGTATCTATTTCTGTGGCCTTTTAGACCAAGTGAAATAGAATGGGGAACATAAAATGCTCTCCCTTGGAAAGGTGAAATAAGTTATTTCAAAAATATACTGTAAATGAATAGCTAATAAGTGTCATCCTTATAAACGGAGAACTATTCTTTAATTAACAAACATTTGCAATTTTTTCCTGGTTTATTTCTTTAGTATCATACTGCAACTAAGCTATGTTTACATATTTTGTATTTTGTATTTAAATCACTTTCATTCCCCACCACAAACACACACACACATACACATACAATACAACCCATACAATACATACACATACAACCCATACACATACAATACAACCCAGTCAATAACTATGACAACCCTCCCTGAATTTTCCCCACATCCCTTATACACAGTTTAGTATCCCAGCTAAACCACAATCACTGGAGTTCCTATACCACATGGTGTGAACCTAGATGGTATCAAAATGCCTGATTTGTGATGTGTGTGTTACTGTTCACTTAAAAGTGTTTTCACTACCTTTTCTTATCAATGGAAAACTTTCAAGATATTTAAAAGCAATGCCTTTAAATCTTCTGGCTGCAATAAAGCAAAAAATGGCAGGTGGCCATATGAAAGAGACAGAATACATTTAAAGGAAATCACTCATCGGGAAAAGGTGTAACATTGTTTAGAGTCCATTTATACACTTTCTATTGGGAAGAATTTGTTTTGAGATGATGTGGGATTCTTTCCATCTAACCAGTGAGAACGTTAGCTGCTTTATAGAGCAATGTTGTTATTTTTAAGAAAGATGGAAAAATGAAACATTAGAAAACCTTCCTTGCAATAAGAAGAGTTGAGTTCAGCAACGATAAATAGAGAGGCCAGAAGGCTAAAGTCAAAACCACAAATTACTTAAATAGAAAAGATTAAAATGCTTTACCATTAGGCAACCTTTTTGAGGAGCAGAGGAGAGGGAACCTAATGCTTATGAAGCATGCTTTCTGACTAATTAAGGAGAAGGAGAAAAACAGATTGTGCTCTCCGCTCCTCTGAACAGGTTATCTAATGTGACTAATGCATACTTGTTAAAGGCACAGGGAGATGGTACTTTGGCATTCAGAGAAAAAAAAGGTGAGTATTCGCAATATAAGTCACTGAGACAAGTCTCTAAAACCTGTTTCGGTGAAAAGTTAGGTTCAGAATACAACTAAATATATAATACAACTAGCCTCCCTTTAACCTCTGTAGTTTCCATTTTGCTTCCTTTATAGACAGTAACTAGAGGGCTTCCTTTCTTCCAATCACTCTTGCATTCAGTGGCAGCTGGGAAACCTCTATGTGGCATCAAGTTGAAGCCTTTACACTTGTTCCCATTATAGGTAAAAAGAAAAAAATCCCCCAATTTATCACTCTCTAAAACAGTAATTTCTTATATTTAAGACTGTGGTCATAACTGCCATGTAAGTATGATAGTCAGACTGACGTTAAACTTGTGTCTATGAGAGACGGTAAACTTGTGTCTATGAGAGACGGTAAACACTTGTACTGGAAAATGGTTGATCCACTGTCACTATGTCACAGATTCTTAGCATTTTAAAGCTGGAGAGGAAGACTTCCCATTATACCTATGAAGAATTGAAGCCCTGACTGGAAGAATGACTTTTCACAGTGTTTGGTGCCCATCAGCAGGGGAATAGATGGGGAAAGTTTCTTGACATATTTGAATCTCCACTAGGGACTCTGAAGTTGTAGGAATTAATCCATTCTACAATATGATTGTTGTTTCAACCTAAGTGCATCCTAAAAGTGAGGAAATATATGTGGTCCCAGAGACAGAAGAGGAAGAATGGAAATTTTCAGATATTTTAAAGCAGAAAGAATATTGAAGACTGGTGTCTGGGAGTCAAGGTAATCTCCTGCTTGGATTTTTTTTTTAATTCCAGAATGGTACACAAAGACAGAAATAGAAGCTCCCCTCATACCTGTTTCTGGCTATATTATGTCTAGTTATCATCTAGTTATCATCTTTCATCATTGTTAGCTTTCCTTGGTCCTGGGAAACAATTAATCAGCGTTAATTTCTAATTGTGTACTCCTCTTTCACTTATCCTTCTGATATCTTTGGGAGCTGAGAGGAGAACATGGAATTGGATTGGCTGTACAGCTATTTGATTAATTGGTAGAAAATATTCATTAAAAGAGCAATGAAATAAGACAAAAATGTTGATTCAGTGTTTATAAACATAGTTAATTTGCAAATCATATTGAAATAATTTGTCATACAAGGCCAGTAAATATTACTTACTGAGTTATCTAGAAGTATGTATTATAGTATATATGTATATATGTGTATATATAAAATACATAAATATTTACATTATATTATATATTTATATTGTAAGTAATATAAGTAGTACTCACTGAGTTATACAGAGGTATAAAAAGTCTAAAAGAAAATATATAAACCCGTTTTACACTGATCATGGGAAATAATCTTTTGACTTATAAGTAAGAAGGTTCCATTTTGAAATAAAGAATAACAGTATTCAGGACCAGGGCCCATTTGTACTCTGTACCCATCCTTCCATACCTTGCTCTGAATACTTAAGACCCTGGAACTTCCTGCCCAGATGGTCCTAATTCTGCTTCTAAGGACTGCAAATCCCATTCCCTGGGCCCAGCCTTTCAAGGGTAGACTCATTCCTTGTTTAGGCACCTCTAAACCTGAGGAGCATCTAAAGAGTTACTGCCTGCAGAGGATATGCACAGAGTTTGATGTAGGTTGGCCTTAAACACATGTGCATGAAACTCCTCATGGTACAAGTCAAAGTCCAGGGTTGGAAGAGACAGGGGGTGGGAGATGGGGAGTGGTAGAGAACAACTGGGCAGAGTCGAAGGTCTGAGAGTTGGTCCTCCTCACTCAGCCATCACATCCCTGTAATAAATTCTGAGAGCTTTGATGATTCTACTTTTAAACCTGGGCTTTCAGATTTTTATGGGGGTTAATTTTTCAAGATAGGTGATTATAACACAGTGTATTTAGGAGTTAATTAGGTTTATATAAAACTTTTATTATAGACAAATAATACGTGGGCTTCACAAATATGAAGAATAGGCTGGTAATAGGTTGAGAATTCTTTAATTTACTCAAGAACATAAAAACTTCCCTCTTAATAGTTTTGGACATAATAGATGCACTTTAAAATTTCACATTGACTTGGAGGAGGACAAGGAAGGAACCTCTCAGAGTTTAGAATAGGACCTATTTCTATCAGCAGATTTAAGAACCTCAAAACAATGCATGGGCATTAAATAGAATATGCAGAAAAGTCTTGCTTCTGTAGTGGCAATTAATTAGACCCAAACTAGCATTGCTTCTGCTCTGCCAAAAAAATCTTAAAAGCCAGACACAATGATATCAAGCCATTTCTAAATAACTATACTTTTTTAAAAACTCAAAAATATTTACAGGAATAGGAAATATTCAGCATTCAAAATTGTAAAATTCATCATGTGTAGAATCCAACCAAAAATTACCAGGCACGCAAAAAAAAAAAAAAAAAATCCAAGAAAATATGACACATAAGAAAGAGTAAAACCAATCATTTGTAACTGATCCAGAACTGACATAAATGTTAGAATTAGTAGACAAGGACAAGAACATTAAAAGCACTACTACAGTTGTATTTTTCATGTTAAAAAAGTGGAGATAGGGAAATCAAGCTTCTAGAGATGAAAACTGTTTGAGATGAAAATTAAACTGGATGGAGTTAATAGCAGATTTAAAATTGCAGGAACAAAAAACAACAACAAACAAACATTAGTGAGCCAGAAGACATAGCAACAGAAACTTCCCATACTGAAACAAAAAAGAAACTCCAGTTTTAAAAAATGAATAGATATCAATGAGTTGAGTGGCAATTTCAAGCAGCCTATTGTGTATGTATTTGAGTTCCCAAAAGGAAAAAGAAAAGAAAGTATTCTAAGAAATAGTGCACAATAATTTTTCAAATTTTATTAAAACTATAAACCTACAGATGCAGGAGGCTCAATGGACTCCAAGAACAAGAAAGGTAAAGAGAAGTACACAAAAAACATCAAAATCAAATTTCTCAAAACTAGTAATAAACAGGAAATTTTAAAACATACAGAAGAAAAAGGACATGTTATGTAAAGAAAAGCAAAGATAAAGACAGAAGTTTCTCACCAGAAACAATACAAGTTAGAAGAGTGGAAAAACATCTTTGAATTACTAAAATTTCTCTTTGAAGTACAAAACTCCCAAACCCCATTAACCTAGAATTCTATACCTAACAAACATATGTCTCAAAAATAAAGTCAAAATGAAGACTTTTGTAGACATAAAAATAGCAGAAAGAATTTATTCACCAGCAGGTCCACAAAAGAAGAAATCTCAAAGTCTCTCAGGTGAAGGGAGATAAAATGTGATGGGAATGTGGATCTAGACAAATAAATGAGGAGCATCAAAAATGGTAACTACAGGGCTTCCCTGGTGGCACAGTAGTTGGGAGTCCGCCTGCCGATGCAGGGGACGTGGGTTCGTGCCCCGGTCCGGGAAGATCCCACATGCCGCGGAGCGGCTGGGCCCGTGAGCCATGGCCGCTGAGCCTGAACATCTGGAGTCTGTGCTCCGCAGCGGGAGAGGCCACAACAGTGAGAGGCCCGCGTACAGCAAAAAAAAAAAAAAAAAAAAAAAAAAATAGGTAACTACATAAGAAAATATATGCAATTTTCTTCTTACTGTTTAAATCTTTTAAAAATATAATTTACTAAACAGTGGTAAATAACTCACTTTTAAATAGTCATTGAAAAGAAAGCAAGAGGGAATTAGAAGGTATTTTAAATGAAATGAAAACACCACATATCAAAATTTGTGAGATTCCTTTAAAGCAGTATTAGAGGGAAATTTACAGTTGGAAATGCCTACATTAAAAAAAGTCTCATTTCAAAATCTCATCACTTCTGACTTAAGAAACTAAAAAAAAACAAAACAAAACCCAAAGTAAGCAGAAAAGTATAAATAAACCCAATGTAACCAAAGAAAAATATAAAAATCAAGATGGAAGACAATGAAATAGAAAAGAGAAAAACAATAGAGAAAAATCAATTAAACCAGAGCTGATGTTTCAAGAAGATCAAAAAAATTTATAACCTATAGCCAGACTGACCATGAATAAAATAATTAATAATATCAGGGATGAAAAAGATGATATTAATGGAGATTATACACAGATTAAATGGATAATAAGGGAGTATTTTGAACAACATTATACCAACAAATTTGACAACACATAAAATGGACAATTCTTTGAACAATACTGTCAAATCTTACTCTAGAAAAAACAAATAAAACAAAAACTACGCATCTTTTAAAAATTGGAAATTATATTTAAAACTTTACCACAAAGAAAATGCCAGGCCCAGATGGCTTCACTGCTGACTTCTACCTAACACTTCAGGAAGAATTAATATCAATTTCACATACAATTTTCCATAATATTGAAGGGGAAGGAATGCATTGAACTCAGTCTATGAAATCAGCATTATCCTAATAAAATACAAAAAAAAAAATTTCAAAAAAAAAAGTACAAAACATCCTTCATGATCATGGATGTGAATATTCTAAATAAAAATTTAGCAAACCCAATTCAACATTATTTAAGAACAGATTGCCATCTCAATAGATGCAGAAAAAGCATCAGACAACCTGCAACATTCATTTCTGATAAAAACTCTCAGCAAACTAGGAGTAGAAGGAACTTCCTCACTTGATAAACATCATCTACAGAAAACTCCCAGCTAACAGCAGCTTAATGGTGAAAGATTGAAGGCATTTTCCCTAAGATCAGCAGCATGACCTCGATGTTCACTCTTACCACTTTTATTCAACTTTGAAAGGAAATTTCTACCCTATACTTTAAGTGAACTCACAAAAATGTAAGAAATCCAGATTAGAATGGAAGAGGTAACACTCCTTATTCATAGACAACATGATTTTCTATTTAGAAATCTGATAAAATCTACCAAAATGTGAATAAACTATTAAGACAGTTTAGAAAGGTTGCAGGACACAAGACTGACATACAATAATCAATAGTATTTCTATATACTAGCCACAATTAAAAAAAATTAAATTACCATTTATAGTATAGTAGCTAAAAAGTGAAATACTTAGGAGTAAACCTGACAAAATTATGTACAAGACCTGAACACTGGAAAATTATAAAACAGTACTGAAAGAAATTAAAGAAAAATTAAATAATTGGAAAGATGTATCATATTCATAGGTCAGGAGAGCTAATATTGTTAAGATGTGAATTTTGGTGAAATTGATCTGTTGAATTCACACCCAGTCAAAATCCTACCAAGCCCATTGCAACAAAAAGAATAAAATACCTAAGAATAAAAATACCTAAGGAGGCAAAAGACCTGTACTCAGAAAACTATACTAATGAAAGAAACCAAAAATGATACAAACAGATGGAGAGATATACCATGTTCTTGGATTGGAAGAATCAATATAGTCATTGTGAAAATGACTATAATACCCAAAGCAATCTACAGATTCAATGTAATCCTTATCAAACTACCAATGGCACTTTTCACAGAACTAGAACAAAAAATTTCACAATTTGTTTGGAAACACAAAAGACCCCGAATAGCCAAAGCAACCTTAAGAAAGAAAAACGGAGCTGGAGGAATCACGGTCCCTGACTTCAAACTATACTACAAAGCTACTGTAATCAAGACAGTATTGTACTGGTACAAAGACAGAAATATAGATCAATGGAACAGGATAGAAAGCCCAGAGATAAACCCATGCACCGGGGAGGGGGAAGGGTAAGCTGGGACGAAGTGAGCGAGTGGCATGGACATATATACACTACCAAATGTAAAATAGACAGCTAGTGGGAAGCAGCTGCATAGCACAGAGAGATCAGCTCGGTGCTTTGTGACCACCTAGAGGGGTGGGATAGGGAGGGTGGGAGGGAGACACAAGAGGGAGGAGATATGGGGATATATGTATATGTATAGCTGATTCACTTTTTTAAAAAGCAGAAACTAACACACGATTGTAAAGCAATTATACTCCAATAAAGATGTTAAAAACAAACAAACAAACCCCCATGCATCTATGGTCACCTAACCTATGACAAAGGAGGCAAGAATACACAATGGAGAAAAGACAGCCTCTTCAATAAGTGGTGCTCGGAAAACTGGACAGCTACGTGTAAAAGAATGAAATTAGAACACTCCCTAACACCATACACAAAAATAAACTTAAAATGGATTAAAGATCTTAATGTAAGGCCAGACACTATAAAACTCTTAGAGGAAAACATATAGGCAGAACACTCTTTGACATAAATTGCAGCAAGATCTTTTTTGACCCACCTCCTAGAGTAATGAAAATAAAAAAGAGAAATAAACAAATGGGACTAATGAAACTTCAAAGCTTTTGCACAGCAAAGGAAACCATAAACAAGACGAAAAGACAACCCTCAGAATGGGAGAAAATATTTGCAAATGAAGCAACGGACAAGGGACTAATCTCCAAAATATACAAACAGCTCATGCAGCTCAATATCAAAAAACAAACAACCCAATCCAAAAATGGGCAGAAGACCTAAATAGACATTTCTCCAAAGATGATATACAGATTGCCAACAAACACATGAAAGGATGCTCAACATCACTAATCATTAGAGAAATGCAAATCAAAATTACAATGAGGTATCACCTCAGACCAGTCAGAATGGCCAACATCAAAAAATCTACAAACAATAAATGCTGGAGAGGGTGTGGAGAAAAGGGAACCCTCTTGCACTGTTGGTTGGAATGTAAACTGATACAGCCACTATGGAGAACAGTATGGAGCTTCCTTAAAAAGCTAAAAATAGAACTACCATACGACCCAGCAATCCCACTACTGGGCATATACCCTCAGAAAACCATAATTCAAAAAGAGACATGTACCACTATGTTCATTGCAGCTCAATTTACAGTAGCCAGGACATGGAAGCCACCTAAGTTCCATCGACAGATGAATGGATAAAGAAGATGTGGCACATATATACAATGGAATATTACTCAGCCATAAAATGAAACAAAACTGAGTTATTTGTAGTGAGGTGGATGGACCTAGAGTCTGTCATACAGAGTGAAGTAAGTCAGAAAGAGAAAAACAAATACCGTATGCTAACACGTATATATGGAATCTAAAAAAAAGTGGTTCTGAAGAACCTAAGGGCAGGACAGGAATAAAGACGCAGACATAAAGAATGGACTTGAGGACATGGGGAGGGGGAATGGTAAGATGAGACGAAATGAGATAGTGGCATGGACATATATACACTACCAAATGTAAAATAGATAGCTAGTGGGAAACAGCCACATAGCACAGGGAGATCAGCTCGGTGCTTTGTAACCACCTAGAGGGGTGGAATAGGGAGGGTGGGAGGGAGACATAAGAGGGAGGAGATATGGGGATATAGGTATATGTATAGTTGATTCACTTTGTTATAAAGCAGAAACTAACACACAATTGTAAAGCAATTATGCTCCAATAAAGATGTTTAAAAAATAAAAAGATGAAAGTTTAAAATAGATTTAAAAAATCTACAAACAATAAATGCTGGAGAGGGGGTGGAGAAAAGGGAACCCTCTTACACTGTTGGTGAAAATGTAAATTGATACAGCCACTATGGAGAATAGTATGGCGTTTCCTTAAAAAACTATAAATAGAACTACCATACGACCCAACAATCCCACTCCTTGTTATATACCTGGAGAAAACCATAATTCCAAAAGATACATGCACCCCAATGTTCATTGCAGGACTATTTAAAATAGCCAGGGCATGGTAGCAACCTAAATGTCCATCAACAGAGGAATGGTTAAAGAAGATGTGGTACATATATACAATGGGGTACTACTCATCCATAAGAAGGAACAAAATTGTGCCATTTGCAGAGACGTGGATGGACCTAGAGACTGTCATACAGAGAGAAATAAGCCAGAAAGAGAAAAACAAACATCGTATATTAACACATATACATGGAATCTAGAAAAATGGTACAGATGAACCTCTTTGCAAAGTAGAAATAGAGACACAGATATAGAGAACAAACCTATAGACAACAAGGGGGGAAGGGGGGTTGGGATGAACTGGTATATTGGGATTGACATATATATGCTACTATGTATAAAGTAGATAACTAATGATAACCTACTGTTTAGCACAGGGAACTCTACTAAATGCTCTGTGGTGACCTAAATGGGAAGGAAGTCCAAAAAGGAGGGGATATAGGTATACATATAGCTGATTCACTTTGCTGTACAGCAGAAACTAACACAACGACATTGTAAAGCAACTATACGCCAATTAAAAAAAAATCCTACTAAGTGTTTTTATAGGAGTTGATAATCTGATTTTAAAGTTTAAGTGGAAATTCTAAGGCTCTAGAATAGTCAAATCAATTTTAAAAAAGAAAATCAAAGTTGTAAGACTAACACTGAGTTCAAGACTTTTTATAAAGCTACCATAATAGAGAAAGTGTTATAGTGATGTAGCAAAAGACAAATAGATCGATGAAATAAAATAGGTTAATTTATTAATAGCACCACACCCTTAAGAAGAGCGCAATTTTGACAAAGATGCAAAGGCAATTTAGCAGAGAAAGTATAGCCTTTTAAACAAATGGTGATAAAACAATTGGATACTGATATGCAAAGACATGAACTTCAATCAATACTTTGTACCATATATAAAAATTAATGCAGTCGGCTTCCGGGAAGATGGCGGAAGAGTAAGACGCGGAGATCACCTTCCTCCCCACAGATACACCAGAAATACATCTACACGTGGAACAACTCCTACAGAACACCTACTGAACGCTGGCAGAAGACCTCAGACCTCCCAAAAGGCAAGAAACCCCCCACGTACCTGGGTAGGGCAAAAGAAAAAGGAATAAACAGAGACAAAAGGATAGGGACGGGACCTGCACCAGCGGGAGGGAGCTGTGAAGGAGGAAAGATTTCCACACACTAGGAAGCCCCTTCGCGGGCGGAGACTGCGGGTGGCGGAGGGGGAAAGCTTCGGGGCCGCGGAGGAGAGCACAGCAACAGGGGTGCGGAGGGCAAAGCGGAGAGATTCCCGCACAGAGGATCAGGGCCGACAGGCACTCACCAGCCCGAGAGGCTTGTCTGCTCACCCGCCGGGGCGGGCGGGGCTGCGAGCTGAGGCTCGGGCTTCAGTCGCAGCGCAGGGAGAGGACTGGGGTTGGCGGCGTGAACACAGCCTGCAGGGGGTTAGTGCGCCACAGCTGGCTGGGAGGGAGTCCGGGGAAAAGTCTGGATCTGCCGAAGAGGCAAGAGACTTTTTCTTCCCTCTTTGTTTCCTGGTGCGCAAGGAGAGGGGATTAAGAGCGCTGCTTAAAGGAGCTCCAGAGACAGGCGGGAGCCACGGCTAAAAGCGCGGATCCCAGAGACGGACATGAGACGCTAAGGCTGCTGCTGCCGCCACCAAGAAGCCTGTGTGCAAGCACAGGTCACGCTCCACACCCCTCTTCCGGGGAGCCTGTGCAGCCCGCCACTGCCAGGGTCCTGGGATCCAGGGACAACTTCCCCGGGAGAACGCACGGCGCGCCTCAGGCTGGTGCAACGTCACGCCGGCCTCTGCCGCCGCAGGCTCGCCCCGCCCTCCGTGCTCCTCCCTCCCCCCGGCCTGAGTGAGCCAGAGCCCCCGAATCAGCGGCTCCTTTAACCCCGTCCTGTGAGCTAAGAACAGACGCCCTCTGGCGACCTACACGCAGAGGTGGAGCCAAATCCAAAGCTGAGCCCCTTGGAGCTGTGAGAACAAAGAAGAGAAAGGGAAATCGCTCCCAGCAGCCGCAGAAGCAGCGGATTAAAGCTACACAATCAACTTGATGTACCCTGCATCTGTGGAATACATGAATAGACAACGAATCATCCTAAATTGAGGAGGTGGAATTTGAGAGCAAGATTTATGATTTTTTTCCCCTTTTCCTCTTTTTGTGAGTGTGTATGTGTATGCTTCTATGTGAGATTTTGTCTGTATAGCTTTGCTTCCACCATTTGTCCCAGGGTTCTATCCATCCATTATTTTTCTCTTAATAATTATTTTTTAATTTTAATAACTTTATTATATTTTATCTTACTTTATTTTATTTTACTTTATCTTCTTTCTTTTTTTCCTTCCTTCTTTCCTTCCTCCCTCCCTCCCTCCCTCCTCTTTCTTTCTTTCTTTCTTTCTTCCTTTCTACTTCTACTAATTCTTTCTTTCTACTTTTTCTCCCTTTTATTCTGAGCCATGTGATTGAAAGGCTCTTGGTGCTGCAGCCAGGAGTCAGTGCTGTGCCTCTGAGGTGGAAGAGCCAACTTCAGGACACTGGTCCAAAAGAGACCTCCCAGATCCACATAATATCAAATGGCGAAAATCTCGCAGAGATCTCCATCTCAACACCAGCACCCAGCTTCACTCAATGACCAGCAAGCTACAGTGCTGGACAACCTATGCCAGACAACTAGCAAGACAGGAACACAACCCCACCCATTAGCAGAGAGGCTGCCTAAAATCATAATAAGTCCACAGACACCCCAAAACACACCACCAGACGTGGACCTGACCACCAGAAAGACAAGATACAGCCTCATCCACCAGAACACAGGCACTAGTTCCCTCCACCAGGAAGCCTACCCAACCCACTGAACCAACCTTAGCCACTGGGGACAGACACCAAAAACAACAGGAACTATGAACCTGCAGCCTGCAAAAAGGAGACCCCAAACACAGTAAGATAAGCAAAATGAGAAGACAGAAAAACACACAGCAGATGAAGGAGCAAGATAAAAACCCACCACACCTAACAAATGAAGAGGAAATAGGCAGTCTACCTGAAAAAGAATTCAGAATAATGATAGTAAAGATGATCCAAATTCTTGGAAATAGAATAGACAAAATGCAAGAAACATTTAACAAGGACCTAGAAGAACTAAAGATGAAACAAACAACGATGAACAACACAATAAATGAAATGAAAAATACTCTAGATGGGATCAATAGCAGAATAACTGAGTCAGAAGAACGGATAAGTGACCTGAAGATAAAATAGTGGAAATAACTACTGCAGAGCAGAATAAAGAAAAAAGAATGAAAAGAACTGAGGACAGTCTCAGAGACCTCTGGGACAACATTAAATGCACCAACATTCGAATTATAGGGGTTTCAGAAGAAGAAGAGAAAAAGAAAGGGACTGAGAAAATATTTGAAGAGATTATAGTTGAAAACTTCCCTAATATGGGAAAGAAAATAGTTAATCAAGTCCAGGAAGCACAGAGACTCCCATACAGGATAAATCCAAGGAGAAATATGCCAAGACACATATTAATCAAACTGTCAAAAATTAAATACAAAGAAAACATATTAAAAGCAGCAAGGGAAAAACAACAAATAACACAAGAGGGAATCCCCATAAGGTTAACAGCTGATCTTTCAGCAGAAACTCTGCAAGCCAGAAGGGATTGGCAGGACATACTGAAAGTGATGAAGGAGAAAAACCTGCAACCAAGATTACTCTACCCAGCAAGGATCTCATTCAGATTTGATGGAGAAATTAAAACCTTTACAGACAAGCAAAAGCTGAGAGAGTTCAGCACCACCAAACCAGCTCTACAACAACTGCTAAAGGAACTTCTCTAGGCAAGAAACACAAGAGAAGGAAAAGACCTACAATAACGAACCCAAAACAATTAAGAAAATGGGAATAGGAACATACATATCGATAATTACCTTAAATGTAAATGGACTAAATGCTCCCACCAAAAGACACAGATTGGCTGAATGGATACAAAAACAAGACCCATATATTTGCTGTCTACAAGAGACCCACTTCAGACCTAGAGACACATACAGACTGAAAGTTAGGGGATGGAAAAAGATATTTCATGCAAATGGAAACCAAAAGAAAGCTGGAGTAGCAATTCTCATATCAGACAAAATAGACTTTAAAATAAAGACTATTAGAAGAGACAAAGAAGGACACTACATAATGATCAAGGGATCGATCCAAGAAGAAGATATAACAATTGTAAATATTTATGAACCCAACATAGGAGCACCTCAATACATAAGGCAAATACTAACAGCCATAAAAGGGGAAATCGACAGTAACACATTCATAGTAGGGGACTTTAACACCCCACTTTCACCAATGGACAGATCATCCAAAATGAAAATAAGTAAGGAAACACAAGCTTTAAATGATACATTAAACAAGATGGACTTAATTGATATTTATAGGACACTCCATCCAAAAACAACAGAATACACATTTTTCTCAAGTGCTCATGGAACATTCTCCAGGATAGATCATATCTTGGGTCACAAATCAAGCCTTGGTAAATTTAAGAAAATTGAAATTGTATCAGGTATCTTTTCCGAACACAACGCTATGAGACTAGATATCAATTACAGGAAAAGATATGTAAAAAATTCTAACACATGGAGGCTAAACAATACACTACTTAATAACGAAGTGATCACTGAAGAAATCAAAGAGGAAATTAAAAAATACCTAGAAACAAATGACAATGGAGACACGATGACCCAAAATCTATGGGATTCAGCAAAAGCAGTTCTAAGAGGGAAGTTTATAGCAATACACTCCTACCTTAAGAAACAGGAAATATCTCAAATAAACAACGTAACCTTGCACCTCAAGCAATTAGAGAAAGAAGAATAAAAAATCCCCAAAGTTAGCAGAAGGAAAGAAATCATAAAAATCAGATCAGAAATAAATGAAAAAGAAATGAAGGAAACAATAGCAAAGATCAATAAAACTAAAAGCTGGTTCTTTGAGAAGATAAACAAAATTGATAAACCATTAGCCAGACTCACCAAGAAAAAAAGGGAGAAGACTCAAGTCAATAGAATTAGAAATGAAAAAGGAGAAATAACAACTGACACTGCAGAAATACAAAAGATCATGAGAGATTACTACAAGCAACTCTATGCCAATAAAATTGACAACCTGGAAGAAATGGACAAATTCTTAGAAATGCACAACCTGCCAAGACTGAATCAAGAAGAAATAGAAAATATGAACGGACCAATCACAAGCACTGAAATTGAAACTGTGATTCAAAATCTTCCAACAAACAAAAGCCCAGGACCAGATGGCTTCACAGGCGAATTCTATCAAACATTTAGAGAAGAGCTAACACCTATCCTTCTCAAACTCTTCCAAAATATAGCAGATGGTGGAACACTCCAAAACACATTCTACGAGGCCACCATCACCCTGATACCAAAACCAGACAAGGATGTCACAAAGAAAGAAAACTACAGGTCAATATCACTGATGAACATAGATGCAAAAATCCTCAACAAAATACTAGCAAACAGAATCCAACAGCACATTAAACGGATCATACACAATGACCAAGTGGGGTTTATTCCAGGAATGCAAGGATTCTTCAATATACGCAAATCAATCAACGTGATACACCACATTAACAAATTGAAGGAGAAAAACCATATGAGCCTCTCAATAGATGCAGAGAAAGCTTTCGACAAAATTCAACACCCATTTATGATAAAAACCCTGCAGAAAGTACACATAGAGGGAACTTTCCTCAACATAATAAAGGCCATATATGACAAACCCACAGCCAAAAAAAAAAAAAAAAAAAAGAATGACCATACCAAGGGCTGGTGAGGTTATGAAGCAACTGGAATTTGCATACAGTGCTGGTAGGAATATAAATTGATACAAGTACTGTGAAAACCAGTTTGACATTTTATTGGAAAGTTTAATGTATCATCATATGATCCAGTCATTCCACTCCTAGATATTTGCCTGAGAGAAATGAAACCTATATCCAATCAAATACTTGTACACTAGTGTTCATAACAGCTTTAGCTATAATAGTGCCAAACTAGAAACAACCGAAATGTCTATCAATAGGTGAAAGGACAGGCAACTTTTGATATACCTATTCAATGAATTTGTTCAACAATAAAAAAAAAATGAACACGTGAAACAACATGGATGAAACTCAATAATTTTGCTGAGTGAAAGAAACCAAACAAAAACAGTATCTATTGTATGATTCCATTTATAAAAACTTCTACGCTATCAAAACTAATCTATCATGACAGAAAGCATTTATATGGTTGCCTGGGGATGAGAAATGTTGGGAGGAGGTGATTCTAAAGGGGCGTGAGGAATGATTGATACATCCACTTTCTTGATTGTGGTGATGGTTTCTCAGGTATACACACCTGCCAAAACTTATAAAATTGAACACTTTAACCAGATAGTTTATTGCATGTCAATTACAACTCAGTTGACCCGTTAAAAATCATTACTGAAATCAGTTTGTTTATTATGCTTTCTCTCTCTCTCTTTTTTTTGTTTTGTAGACACTTGGAAAGTCAAAATTTTGCATGTTTATTTACTGTTTTCTTCCTTAACAGGCCTTGCCTTTCCCAGATTAACAGAAGAATCCAAGGGGAGTCCATGTGGAGAATCTCCAGCAATTCTCACTGTTTTCTATATCTTAATTTTTATTTGTTATTCTTAATGTGCCAGGTATTGAGCTAAGCATTTTATTTACACACTTTAATTTAATTTTCCTATCCTTTCCTTTCCTTGACTGTAACTCTCTGCCTAAGTTATCTTCCCCAATTTTCCAGGTAGTATGTAGACAAAAGTATACCAAAATTTAGGGTACTTTGCTTGCCATACTTTTCCTGGCCTAAGTGTCAGATAAATAAAACAAAGTTTGGATTTTCTAAAAAATATTTTATAAGGCAACCAACAGAGAAAATATTAATCGTGAAAAAGGAAGACGAAGTTAAGATTGCAAAATACAATTTTATTATATTGCCTAGAAAGTAGTTTAGCATATAGAGATTTCTGGACACATAAATCTGCATCTCTTTACTGTTCTCATTGTTCACTTACTTCTAGTAGGTCTTCTGAAATTAAAGATTATCTGTAGTTCATTATTAGTATTAGCTCTTCTCTTCAATGAATTTTGGAACCTTTGCCTGTTGTTTTTTCTATATTAGCATCTGATCTAGTTTTTATTACTGTCCATTTAATGCTCTCACCTTGGGAACTCTCCACTCCACATCTGTTTCTCTTCCTTCCTATTTCAAATGTACATCTTCTGTTTATATTCGGAGTGTCAACTGAAATTCTTTACCTTTTGGTAGCGTACAGGTATAACCCAAATCCATTGTATTTATAGGTTCTTCCCAACTCAGGTTACACTTCCTATTCCTCCTGAGGTTCTTTGATTCTTTGAAGATATATTCAGGTGTCTCCCACTTTTAATGGAGCATGAGAATGTTTACCAACAAAAATCAAAATGTGATTTTTATGTAGGGAAACACTAACGCTCATATATAGTTATCATAAGTCATCTTCCCAGGAAAATCTTAGAGACAGTTTGCTTTTAGAGATGGGTTAAATCCACCAAAGAAGGCAAAATGGTTTATAAATGTAGAAAGAACTTTATTTCTTTAGAGTTTAAGGTGATATATGGTACCCTAGTGAATACTAAAAACTTCAGTGAATTTTCTACTTTACCTTCATCTGCAAGTGTTTTTGAAAGCCATCAATTTGATGAGGAGTCATCCAATGCAACTTAGCTCACATTTATTTTGATATAATAATATAGAAATTTTCAGATACAGATCTCTCAGCATTTGAGAAGTGGGTATATGACTGGTGATTGGTCACTTCAAATCTCAAGTGATAAATTTCAGGAAGAACAGAACTAATGAGTTTATCTGAAAATGATCAATAAATGAGGAACATATGCGTGCACCACACATGCCCATAGTAATTTCTTTCTATTTATCATCTGGACATTTCCATCATGGTCCAAGTGCCATGCAATCTAGTAATTCTGATTTTGAAATTGATTAAATCCAGCAAGTAGGAACAATCTCCAAATTTCATTCATGAAAAATTCTATTTTTTAAGCTGCTTTTGTATTTGTATGTTGTTATTCTAATACGAACACCCATTTTATTGGTTCTCTTGGATTCTGGATTTTTGTTAAAAGCAAGTGAAAAAAAAAGTTTCAATATCAAGAAAAATAATATAACAACGATCTCAAAAGGCATAAATACAAATCAAAGTGATTTAGTGGATTACTCAATAGCAAAGTTGCCCTGAATAAACCAGTATGAACAATGAAGATTATTAAGATATAATCTTAAGAAATATGATGCTAACTCACAAAGTCACAAAGTTGAGGCACAGGTTTTATTTATTCTCACCAATACTTAGGTGGTAATTACTACCTTCAAAACATTTACATTCAAATGTGGTCTATACAAAGTTGTAATGCAACACTGATAACCAATATATTAAAATAAGCTACTAGGTTAACTAAATTTTGTGAAGGCTTTAGATTAAAGCTTCTTTTGGTATCTTTGCATACATTTAAAACTCAGTATTTTAATATTGACTGCTAACTTTGTAGCTCTTCTCTGGTCGCCCCCCTCCACTCCCCGTTTTGGCCTTCTTATGTCTGCACACTTACAATTTTTAAATCTTATTTTATGTAGCATATATAGACTAGACAAAGCTCAACATAAGCTTCTGTCACTGCAAAATCATCAGTTGTAGGTTAATAAGTAAAGACGTAATACATTGTATTATAAAAAAAACACTACTTTTTATAATAATGAATTCTATTTAAGGCACTTAAAATACATCATTTTTTATAATAAAAATGTATTATAAAAATACATTAGGGCTTCCCTGGTGGCGCAGTGGTTGGGAGTCTGCCTGCCGATGCAGGGGACACAGGTTCGTGCCCCGGTCCAGGAAGATCCCACATGCCGCAGAGCGGCTGGGCCCGTGAGCCATGGCCGCTGGACCTGCGCATCCGGAGCCTGTGCTCCGCAACGGGAGAGGTCACAACAGTGAGAGGCCCGCGTACCGCAACAAAACAAAACAAAACAAAAAAAACCCATTATTTTTTTATGATAATGAATTCTATTTAATGCACTTAAATTTTGTGGTATTTGTAACAGATTAATTATTAAATTACTTTAATACTACTATGGAAGAGTGTTTTGATTAGCTAGGCCAACTTCACTTTCAATCTCTTTTGTCAATACAGAGTCAGGGATAGCTAATATATTTTTTCTTAGGCTACCTTATGAGTAGGAGTAATCATGTCACATATTTTTAGACAAGACATAAACAGAGATCTGTCCTTTTTTAAAATTTCTTAATAAAAGGAACAGACCTTATTGCTTCATACTCTCCTTCCTTTTTCCTACCTTGATCTCAACATGCTGAATGGAGCTGTAGCAACGTTTTTGTCACCGTGAGGTCTGGCAACAAGATGTGCATGAATCAATGTGCTAAGGATAGTAGAACAGAAAGACATGAAGATCCTGGGTCACTGATGGCATCACTGAGCAGTTGCATCTCAACTTGCTCTTCTAGACTTCTTGCAATGGGAGATAATTAAACACATCTTTATTACTTAAACCTTTCTTAGTTGGCTTTTCCAATACTGCAGGTAAAACTATTCCTAATTAATACGACCATTTAATTTTTTTAAGTAGAGAAACTTATCTACTATTGAAATTTCAACTTACAAATTTTCCTTCATTTGAACAAAGCTATGCCTTAGCGAAAACAAGATAAACTATTCATTAATAGATAGGATAAGTGGTCATACTTGGCTATTTTAACATAAGTCACAGAATGATTGATTAGTCAAGAATATGCTTGTTCTGTTTCTGCTTAGTTTTGAGGTATATCATATTTGATAAATGAAAAAGCATGAGTTATTTAAGGTGTTATTGGGTAGGTACATTTTGTTAAGGAAGAAAAAAATTAGAATAATTAAAAAGAAACTTGGTGAGAAAATAATGCTTTACAAGATTATGGAATAAATAATTGAATAGTAGATATACTCTGAAGAACAAATGGTGAATCATGAAAGATAGTCGAAAAAATGACTAGTTAAATGAAAAAAAAATTATTTTGGGTGTGTGACTTGAGGTTTAGCAGTGATGTTGTGTGCCTATCAATTACAATTCAGGAATAAGGTTTGGAATTGGCTTGAGAATGTGGTGAAAATATTGCTGCTGGAAATTTCTTATAAATTAGGGTTGATTCACAAATTCAAGGCCCATTTTAATACTAACTGTTAAAACATGGAAGATATGGTAACTGCAAAATGGTTTACTTCACCCTTTAAATGATAAAAGACAGTGGACATGCATTATTTACCCTTCTTTCGTCTTACTTCATGGAACTTATATGTAATAACTGGAAATCTAGTTGCCATCTTGGATTAAGAGAAAATCATACCCTCAGAATGATCAAAATGTGAGCTTGCAAATTTAGGCACGCTAATATAATTCTGGTTCTCTCTGTCTGTCTCTTTCTCTGAACACTGTTGAAATCTATTTTTTAAATGCACGGGAAAGAATTTATTGTAGCTGTATCTCAGCACACTGATTTGTCTGGACCAATCTCAGTTGTGGTGGATCTAGCCTCAGAAATTACCTAATTACTGCTATTGTAACATTTGGTAGAATCTCTGCTAATTAATGATTGACTGATACCTCACATTAATGTCTGTCAGGTAAAGAGTAAGTAGCTATAAATGTCTGCCACTAGTGAAAGCAGCTTAAGAGGCGAGGTGGGTATGAGAATAGCTTTGCGCACACTGAAGACACTTTAAGGGTATAACAGCATCTGAGATATGTCTGTTACCCATAAGTTTGTTTTACACTGTTACAAACACACCTGTGTTAAAATTCTAAACATTATATGCCTGTTCAGTGGATCCTGGTTGTTGGCTTAGCCATCTGGAGGTGACTTAAGGGAAGGAAAAAAAGCAAGCACCTCCTTGTAGATATCTGTGGTAAAACCCTAGGCAATAAAAGTTATTTTCACCTTTGCCTAAATCTGTTATTATAATTCAGATTTTAAATTAAGGAAAGGATTCCTCTTTGTTATTTTAGGATCCTTGGAACCTTCTGCTCAGCAATCCCTCCCAAATCGCATGTTTGCCTTGCTAGAAAGGTTAGTATACCTATATACTATTTACTCCTGTATGTAATTCTCCATCCTTAAGAATTTCCATTCTCATAGTTATGAACTGTAACTCACTTCTGTTGGTAATTAGAAATGAGGAAAGATCGGAATCAAGATAAAATCAATAAAGCAAATAGCCAAATAGAATAAGACTTTTAGAAGGGGAGCCTTGGGTTAAAGGTCACCATGGGAAAAGATACACATTTATTCCCATAGGATCTATGTAGGAAAAACTAAGATGTTTGAGAGAACCTGACGGAATGTTTTGGCCTGAAGTAACTCAGTTATGACAACCACTTTTTGTGATTGGGGAGGAGAGAAAGGACAGAAATCTGAAATAGGGAATGAAGTCACTTTGTCTCTAAGACTATAATAGGACACAGGAAACATGGCCTTCAAATTCTAAAATCAGAGAGTCATTAAATATTGATGAAGACAAAAATGGGGGAAATGTCTGCTGTTATAAATACTATCTACTACAAAACTGAAAATTTAAGAGTATATTTTGAAATAGAGATGGAATAAGGTCTCAAAATGAATTTGGTCATCAAAGGAAGGTAAACTGAAGTTGACTAAATGGTATTCATTAACATTAATTTAAGGTATATAAATTGATACTTGGCAATTGGTAGTTTCTTAGTACGTTTATTGTGCTATATTAGTGAATATAAACTTTCCTTTATATTTTAAACATTCATAGATTTTCATGAGGATGCTAGAGATCCTTAATCTTCTAACCTTATTTTTCCCATAGAGTATTAAGGTCCTCATTCACAAATTCTCCTACTAAAAAATTGTCAGAAACCCAGTTCTCGTGGTTGAGAAAGAACTGATACTACCAACTTTGTAGCATCACATTTTCCTACATGAAATATATCTATGTTAAAAATTAAGTACTGACATATATTCTATTGCAAATATCATTTTTGTATTATTTTTTGCCCTGGATTATCTGATGTTTGCTTCAATTAGTTCAGAAAGAGGAAAGGTGAGATTGCTAAGGCTGACCTATATATGACACTTCCAAGTGAAGATTTAAAGTGTATTCCCTTTAATAGCAAGAACTATTCTGCTTGAGTCTTCTAAGATCATTCTTAGGCTAGAACCTGTTTGCTTAATCAGTAGATAAGTCTTAAGTGGCCTTTTAAAAAAAGCCAGATTTTGTTTGGGTGGGGAGGAGGGGTAAAAGAAGACAGAGCTTAATTAACCAGACTGACAGGCTCCATAGATCTCTCAAGTGTTTAAATTAAGGATTGCAAGTTCTTGAAACTTGACAAGCCAGGCGGGATTGTCACTGCTGCTGTCTGAAGCAGAGGTAAGTACAGATTAGGCTTGTCCTATCTCTATCATAAGCATTTTGCCAGGATCTAAGAACTTCACAGTGTGAACAGGCTTGGAGGTTTTCTTTATTATGGAAAAATTAAAGCAATAATTAAATCTCACATTTTCCAAATAAAGATTTCTCATTTGCCATAAATATTTGTTATTGGACAAAATTGCATCATTACTGTATTAAGCATATAAACACACACAGATATATCCCTTTATTAAAGAGAAATACTCATTTGTACTGCACACCGGCTCTCAGGTTGAGTGTATTTACATCACGCATAGATTGATGCACAGCGAATCACTGGATGTAGTGCTTAGGGGCTAGTGAATGTTATTAGCTCCTACCCACCTGGTCAGAGCTTTCCTGTGGAACGAGATGTATCCTTTCAGTTATTTATTTTCTCCGTGTGCATATATTCACAAGCATAAATATATACATATGCTTGGAGCATGTTCCACTACATTTGACATCTGGCAAGTCTCCATTAGGAGACTTTTGATGCTTCCAATGAGTAATAAAATGGAATTACAAGAAGGGAGAGAGGATGGGGAGTAAATAATGCAAATTATGGCCCACGAATCTGTTTCTTTGAATTTAGGCAAGTATCAAGCCTATATCTTCTATAAAACATCTAATTCTAATCTTTAACCAGCTCCTGTTTAAATTAAATATTTTGAGGTGTTTGCAAAATGGGCACACATTTCATTCTTAAAAAGAAAAAAAATCTTTATTTTTAAGAGGAAAAATGTTTTGGCTCTCTCTGTCACCTGGCTGAAGAATAAAAAAAACATAAAAAAAGGAAGAGGGAAAAAAAAGTTACTGTGTGCAGTTAATATCGAACAGCAGCCATCGCCAGATGATCCCTGCTGCATCCAATTTCTGCCAAAATGCTTTCTGTTAAACCTCCATCAAACAGACACACGGCGCACAAAAGAAAACCTCATCACCAAGGGAAACTAATCCACTGGTGCGCAATGTAAGCCTGTCAACTTTTTATTATAAGAAGTCATCACTCATTTCAGTGAAGATTAAAAGTATGACTAAATTGAGAAAATCCTCTTAGCCATTTGGAATTTTAATAGAGGAGAAAAGGGGGTGAGTAAAATTTAGACTCGTGTGTGTGTGTGTGTGTGTGTGTGTGTGTGTGTGTGTGTGTATGTGATGTTGTGTGCATATATATAAATATATACACTGTGTATACATGCCTATGTGTGTATGCAGAAATATATCAACATTTGTATATACACGTTATTTGGATGAATTTTGGCAATTATGTATACAACTTCAGCCTCCTAAAAAGGAAAAGCTACCAAAAATTCATACATAAACATGTAGGCTTGTAGTAGGTTTTCTCAGTTACCACAGACAAACAGTTTCTGATTCAAAGGAGCTTAAGAGATAAGAATGGAAAATGAGTCCTCACAGCTTTAATTACATCACCACTGGCAACAAGGTGTTACAGTGGCAGAATGACAATTGCTTTTACTCAGAGTATAGATTCAGGGTCAATATGCTATTTCATCCTAGTACACCAGAGCAGATGAGCACCATGTTGTTTCTATATTGGCCTTGCAATACTTTATCCCTGCAGGTAAAGTTAGTCTGATGTGCAATTAGAGTTACAGGAGATGTATGCATCCGTAGTTAACTGGAGTTGGGTTTTGCAAATTATACTGGATGTGGTGTGTTTCACTCAAGCTGTCATCGAAAACGTGGGTAATCTTTTATATTTAAAGACCATAATTATTTTCCCATTCCAAAGATTTCACCTTTGTTAAAGCACAAGTATTTCTCCAGTCAGTCTGAAGTTTGAGAGTGATTAGCTCTTATCCCTGCAGTCCTAAGTTACCCTTTTAAAATGCACAGAGAACTTTAAATTTGGGTAAATCCTCCTATGCCTTGAGGTATTCTTTCTCCTCTCAATTTTCACAGCACAGAAATAAGGTTACACAAGTTACGTATCTGGTTATTCGTTTCTGGGAGTAATCCTCAGTGTAAGTCCACATGGTCATTGGAGAACAAACAAGTTAAGTCTTGTCACTTGCCAAGAAGATAAACTACAACTGTATCTTACCTTTATGCAGCTACACAGGCACCAACTGGCAGTGAAGTGAGTTGAAATTCTTTCTGCAAATCACTAAAGACCATGTGCGACCAGGAAACTTGCCTCTTAGAGCATAACAGAACAGTGATGCTGGCACCTTTGGGAGAGAATGGGGAGCCCGTCAGCAGTTTCAGCGTCTTCTGGCCCTTCGATTAAACTCTTCTCACCCTCATCCCCTCTCCCAAACTAACTAAACCCTTTTGCTATTCAAGGAGTGGTAGACAACCACTGAACTGTTTCTGCTTTGAGAGACTACTTTACTTTCCATAACCTTCCCTTCTATCCAATGAAAAGCAACTGTGGCCTTTTACTAAGTAAATGAGCAAATATTTTCCCAGTGTTCACCAGGTTAGATCCCCATTTAATTAAACTGGCTCATTATGTCCCTATCTGATTAGCAGAGTAGAATCAATTATTCAATGCACAAACATGGCTGCAGGAGCTAGAGGTGTATACAGAGCTGTTCATTTAATTCCAAGGACACTAATTAGGTACAAAGCAAGCAATAACTTTAACAATTGCAGGCACAAGCATACACGCAGTACAGGACAAGGGGAAAAAAAAAAAAAACAGGCCTTCATTTTCTTAATAAGCTGGATTCTCTTCCCCCTAACAGGGTCAAGAAAAAACAGAAAGTGAGAGAGGATGAAATGTAGATCAAGAAAGCTAAGCATGCAAGAAATACCCCTTGGGATTTGCATATGTAATGGTGTGCTGCTACTTTTGTACTTTATAATCAAACAGTAGGCAATTATCCAAATTATTGACAGCAGATTTCTCATTTCAACTGCAAATTAAGGCCATTAATAAAGCTTTCTAATGCAAAAGTGACTAATTAACTAATGGAATGGAACTCTGAAGCTGTGATATCAAAACCAGTCCACCACATATTGTGGAAACACAGGGGAACTAATTAGTTTAATTATCAAAACAGCTAATTAAAATTACACAGTTGCCTAATTAGTTCTTTGCATTTTTTCTCTGGTTTAATTGACAGGATGGAGTTAAATAGGTAACCGGTCTCAAAGAGGGAAAGGGAAAAAACCAGGAATAGCTTCAGCTGAATATTTTAGCTGATGTTATCTCATTCATGTGGCAGACCAGTAACAGGAAAATAAATGACTCTCATCCTTTTGGTAAGCAACTCCAAATTTTCCAGACATAAATCTGCCCTCGGAGTAAGCTATCTCAAAAGATTTTCATGAAGTTAAAGGGCTGGGACGTCTTGATGCCTCCGAAAGGTCAGGGCAAACACATATTTTGGAGGAGGACAGCATGTGGTTTTTCTTCAGAAAGTTAATTTTTCACTTAGTTTAATTTATACTGTACTGTATGTGTGGTTCCGTAATCACTGCCAGGGGACATGTAAAAATGGCTTAGGTAGCCGTGTTGCTTTTGAGCTTGAGCGCTAAAAGGGAGTGAGGGCTGGTGGCCGTGAAGATTTAATCGAAGTTGCAAAATAGGTGCCACTCCACGAGGTGTCTGGACTTTCTTAAGCTAAATTCCTTGATTCTGGAATAATAATAACCTTATAATAAACAGTCTTATTCAATTAGTCTATAAATTCGCAAGGACTTTTCTCCCACACTGCAGAGGAAATATAACCAAACAAGGCTTTCCGTATCATTTCAGCAGTTTCTCTGCTGGTCAGCACCCACAAACCCAAAACCTGTGTTGCAGTGGGCCTAGGATTATCAAAATTATACACTTTTTTTTTTTTTTTTTGGTACGCGGGCCTCTCACTGTTGTGGCCTCTGCCATTGCGGAGCACAGGCTCCGGACGCGCAGGCTCAAGCGGCCATGGCTCACGGGCCCAGCTGCTCCGCGGCACGTGGGATCTTCCCGGACTGGGGCACGAACCCGTGTCCCCTGCATCGGCAGGCGGACTCTCAACCACTGTGCCACCAGGGAAGCCCAAAATTATACACTTAAAAAAAAATTAATTAATTTACTTTTTACTAGGAAAGAGCTAAAGAAACCATAGAGTCCCTTCTCCTATGTATAAATGAATTGCGTAAAAATTTGTCCTGTTTTCTGATGTCTTCAGAAGCTACATATCAGTTACTGGCCATACATAGAAAATACTTCAAAATGATATTTTAAAATATAGTATCTCTCTTTTAGCTTTGTTCTCATTGAAAAGGGAGAGAAGGTGATCAGGTGATCACTTTGTCATTAATAACTTTTGTATGAAAGTATATTATTCAATATACAGGTAACTCTTTTCTGCCCCAAGACAGCTTTGTACCTAACATTATCAAAAATTTGGGAGCAGGGCTTCGCTGGGGGCACAGTGGTTGAGAGTCCGCCTGCTGATGCAGGGGACACGGGTTCGTGCCCCGGTCTGGGAAGATCCCACATGCCGCGGAGCGGCTGCGCCCGTGAGCCATGGCCGCTCAGCCTGCGTGTCCGGAGCCTGTGCTCCGCAACGGGTGAGGCCACAACAGTGAAAGGCCCGCGTACCGCAAATAAATAAATAAATAAAATAAATTTGGGAGCAGTCTGGCTTAGAAAATTGAGGTGTAGCTAAGCAAGGGGATATTCCTGTTCCTCCTTTTTGTGCTTTCACTTTTTCATTTTATTATTATTTTTTCATTCCTACATCAATTTTGAGAACTAATGACAAACTAAATGTGGAAGAGTTATTAGGCAAAATTTTTGCTTAATAACTAGAAGTTATGCACTTAAAATATTATGCTGTATTTGATATATACAAGAGAATATGTGTAACATATATGTCATGTTGATGAAGCATAAAATAAAATGAACATTCATAAATCCACCACACAACTTAATAGCTAAAACATGACTGATCTTTTTGACGTTATCTGTGTGCCACTCAGATCCCATCCTCCTGCTTCCCACCTCACCCCAGACAGTTAAACACTACCCTGGCTTTTGTAACTTTCATTCTTTTGCTACATATGTGTGTACCATTGAAATGGATTACCTAGTTTTGTTTAACTATATAAACATAGCATAATTAATATATAGTCTTTGGGGGCTTGCCTATTTTCATCTAACGTAACTTTCCTAAGACTCATTTACATTGTTGCATATCGCATTAGTGCATTTACTTTCACATTGTGTAATATTCCTGTATGTGGATGAACTTCATTCATCCATTCCTTTTCTGATCACTTGGAAAACAGTTCGGCATTATCCTACAGCTGAGCATGTACATATCCTATAACCCAGCAATTCCATTTCTGGGAAAAATATTTTTATACATATATGCTAGGAAATACATTAAATATGTTTATAGTAGAATGTTTATAAGAGCTTTATTCCTTAATTATATTATTATTTATAATTTATGTTTAATATTACATACTACTGTTACAGCCAACAGGATCAATAGTGTGAATAAGAGGGTAAAGAAGGGTTGTAGAAATGCCCTGCAGATAAAAAGGATTATTAGTTCAATGATATATAAATTATTTAGTATTCAACATTCAATAAATATTTTTGAGTACTCCCATGTATCAAGCACCATTCTATTTACAGGGGATGTAACAGTGAATAAAATAGATGAAGTGACTGCTCTCATGGGGTCTTCCTTCTGCTGTGGAGTATAGACATTAAACATATAAATAAATAGCATGATATTAGGTAGTGGTGGTACCATAGATAAATGCAGAGCAAAACAAAATGATCAAGAATAATGGGGTTTCTAGTTTCGATGGTATGGACAAGGGGTGCCTCTCTGAAGAGGTGGCATTTAAACGTCAATGAAGTCAGGAAAGAGGTCTTGCATATATCTTGAGGAACAGCATTCTTGGCAGAAGTGCAAAAACCATTAAGCGGGAGTCATTTTATTGGTTTAGAGAAGCAGTAGCCTGTCATTGTAGGTGAAAGAGAATTAGTAAGAGAAAGAAAGTTCAAAAAATGTTGGAGGGTTAGGTCAAGGCCAGTTCATATAGGGATTTACGTCATTTAGTTTAGGTGTCCTCGTTGGACTCTATCATTTAGTCTAGGTGTGAATGAAAGGGAACCATTTGATGAATTTGTTTTACAGGGGAGTTAGTTAAATAATACACTTTATGTTTTAGGAGCATCACACTTGATGATAAGTGGAAAAATCCTGTGGCAGGGGCAAGAGTAGAAGCAGGAATACCTCTTGGATGGGATTGATTGTCATTCACATGAGAGGAAGGTGCCTTAGGCTAAGTGGTTCTAGTGGAGCCAGTAAGGAATGATCAGATAAGGCGTACATTTTCAAAGTGGAACCAACAGGATTTCTTGATAGATCACTTATAAATACGTTAAGAGAAGCCAAGCACGGCTCCAGTGTTTTCGGCCTGAGCAAAAAGTAAAAGATGATACAATATGGAGAGATGGAGAATGATGAAGTATGGGCAAGTTTGGGTAGAAAAATCAAATGTTTGGTTTTGAACATATTGGAGATATCTATTAGACATCCAAATGGAGCGAGCTGTCAGGTAAGTATTAGATAACTTAGTCTGGAGTTCAGGGCAGAGCTTGAGATGGAGATTTAAATTTATAATTGGAGGTAAACAATAGAATTAATATTTAAAGTAATAGAATTAGATGGGATCACCTAAGTGGTTAGTGTAGACAAAGAAGAAAAGAGGAATGAAGATGATGAAAATGAGCCCTGGTGTGGCTGATTGATTTCCTTAAAGACCCCACATCTGTTCCCTTCCCTCTACCCGTGATCTCTGCCATGTAATTGGGCTACAACATTCTGACACTGGACTCAGCCCTGAAACTTGCTATGGCCTATAGGATGCCAGCAGTTGTGGCACAAGGAAAGGATTGAAAAAGTATTCCTACATTTCTGCTGAGCAATTACATTCTCCCTTACCATGAGAGGATATATCCAGGTCCCTCTGGTTCCAGAAGGAAGATGCGAGATGCAGGGTCAACCCAAGGTGCATGGGTGAGCCTGGCTGAGAACAGTCTAGAGCAGCTGAACCCCACAGACATGTGAGATATGTGTGTACTGCTGATTGACTGAATCTTAGGGTGTGCTTGAGAAGCATTATTGTAGAAATATATAACCAATACGTTTGGGGTACTCCAGTATTTAGAGGTCTGACAAGGAGGAAGATTCATACAGGATACTGAAGAAACGATCAATGAAGAAAACCTGGACCATGTCCTGAAACCCAGGATATGAAAGTGTTTCAAGAAGGGGGAAGTGATCAACTATGACAAATGCAATGAGAGTTCATGTAAGATAAAGACTGAATATTGATTATTACATTTGGCAAAAGGATTTCATTAACACCTCTGATAAGAGTGATGGTAAGAAAAGCCTAATTTAAGTAAGTTCTAGGGAGAACGGTAGGTGAGCAAACTGAGATAACTAAGATTAGTGATTTTGCTTTAAAGGCAGTGGAGAACTGGAGTCAAGGTTGGAAAGGAATGTGAGTAAGGAGAGCTTCCGTTTTTGTTTTTACATGAGCTCTATTATAGATTGTTCATATGTGGATAGGAATGATCTAGTTCAAAGGGGAATAAAAAAGATGAAGCAGGAGAAAAGAGGGACAATTAGGATAGCAAAGACTTTGAATAGGTAGGCTGGAGTCAGATCTAGTGAACAAAATATGGACTTGCCCTTAGGAGAACAAGCAGTTCATCTGTAGTTACAGGTGTGAAGGTAAAGTCTAGGAGGGGTTTAGATGAAGCCAGTTGGTAGACTTGCCAGTGGAAGGGTAAAGTTTTCTTCTGAATGTTTATTTTTTTAATTGATGGATTAAGAAGTAAAATGGTCAGATGAGAGTGAGGAATATAGTAGACAGATTTATAAGATGGTGCCCAATGATCCTTACTATTGTATAATACTCTCCCCTTGGAGTATGGGTGGAAACTATGATACTGAAGAAGTATTACTCCTGTGATTATATTATATGGCAAAAGAAAGAGTATCCTCGGTGGACACGACCTAATTAATTTAGTCCCTTGAAAGCAGAATTGTTTTCCATCTTGTCTCAGAAGAGGAAATCAGAGGGATGTATTCTGGCTGACCTCAAAGAAAGCAAATATCCATTTTGTGAACTGCTTATGGGGGCCACATGGCAAGGAGCTCTGGGTAGCTTCTAGGAGCTGAGAGTGGTCCCGGGCTGACAGCCAGCACTAAAATGGGACCTCCATCCTACCGATGCAAGGGAATGAATGCTGCCAACAACCAGAAAGCCTGGAAGATGCCCCCAGCCTCGAGTGAGTCCTGCAGCCCTGGCCAAAGCTCTGATGTCAGCCTGGTGAAATCCTGAACAGAGAATCCAGCTACACCACACCTGGACTTTTGGTTACAAAACTATGAGATAATAAATTTGTGTTGTAATTTGTTACACAGCCATAGAAAACAAGTGTAGGGTGTCAGAGGCTTGGCTACAAAGGAAAAGGCATCTCAGAGAACAAAGAGTGAACTGACTGCAGAACACAGGATTACTGGGCAGTGCGGAGGATCCATTTGAGGTTTACAGTCATAAATTTGAAGTGAGGGTTGTCAGAATCAGGAACTTGAATAAATGCAAAGAATAGGTTAGGAGTAGTTAGATTTAATTCCTCTTGTGGATTGACCAGTTAAACATATAAGGAGAAGGCGGCAAGGGAGATAAAGTTATATGCAAAAGAATGATTATACTTTAGACCAAGCTATCCGAACAGGGAAAGTAGAGAAGTGAGGACAAGAAGAGGGCAATATATGGTGAAAACCCGAGTCCAGTGGGCTGAACATCCCAGGGAGGTTTAAGATTTGTAAGAAGGAGATACCTATGGAAAAGTTGGAAAGTGGGAGTCTGAATTATTAATTACTTGGCCCTTAGACTTTATTTTGATTAGATCATTTGTCTAACCTTGAATCGCATTTCTGTGTCCTCAGTTTTGATCAAAGTGTGCACTAAGCAGACTTCTTTGCTCCTGAGCCTGCCCTGTCTAAAGGCTGTTCCACCGTTTATGAGTCCCTTCCCCCAACTTGCAGGGATATATTTATCTGCAATTCATCCCCTTTTCAAACATGGAAGTCTTCTTCCAAGGAAAGGCTGGTTATTAGTCCCTTGCACCTGACTGAATGTTAGCCATCTAAGTGGTCTCCACAAGTTTGGAATAAAGCTTTTGTCTTTGATTAAAAAAGAAAAAAAATGATCTCAGACTTTTAGAGGAAAAAGACATTTCTGTTTTCTGAAAACCAGAGTTACTTTCTGGTTCCTCTAAAAGAGAGACTACCAAACTAGGGCCTATAGGCCAAATCTGTCTCATCACCTGTTTTTGTAAATACATTTTTTTTTTTTAACACAGCTATACCCATTTGTTTACATGCTATCCAAGGTTGCTTTTGCGCTGAAAAGGCAGAGTTGAGTAGTTGCAATGAAAACTGAGTGGCATATTCAGTTTTCTAAACAATATTCTAAACAAAGTCTAGAATATTTACAAATGGGTATTTTCAGGAGAAGTTGCTGATCCCTGCTCTAATATCACCTTGCTCTTGCCTGTTGGGTTTTATCATTCCTTCTCAGTCTCTGTGTTATAAATTCTCAGAGTGGGGGGATAGGAGTTGGGAAGATAAATAAAAGAGAAAGGCATAATATCGAAATACTAAGTGTTTTTACCTGTAACTTTGGATAAGGGGAGGGGAACAAAAGCAAAGTACAAGTGGGCACCTGAACAATGCTATTCTTTCCTCTCTGCTGAGTTTTATGAGGAGAGAAAGAATTGAGACTTGTGTAAGAAAGGGTAATGCAATCATAACACTCTGGCATGTTCTGGCATGACTTTAGGATCTGGGATACTGCTAAGGTTTGTTAACCCTTTGTGTCAGGGAGACACAATTTTGTTTTTAGGAATTTACTTCTCCCTGGTGACCCCACAAGTGGTAGAATATAATTTTCTTGTGCTTGGATCTAAATTTTTTTGTATCTATTGAACCATGGGTTCTGAATTGAGAGGAACTAATATTATATGTTTCCTATGATAAGAATGTAAACACTAAGAGATGCCTTAAGCTGGCCTGAGACCAGCCCAAAACTATGCAGAAAAATTTCAGTCATATCTCAGAATTCCAATGGCCATCATGTTTCCTAAAATGAAGCAAAAAGTAGAGATAAATAATTAATATTACTTTTCTTCTCTAGCTTTCTGAATCAGTCTTACTAGAGGTTTTAAAATATTTTACTAGTATCTTCAAAGAAACACCTTTTTAGTTTTCATGATTAACTCCAGTGATTTTTACTTGGATGTTTGTTTTTCATTTTATGAATTTCTGATCTGAGTCATTATGACTTACTCTCTTCAACTTTGGGTTTCCTATGCTATCTCTTTGGATTTATTGTGTTGAATATTCTGTTGAGTTTGTATAGCAGATGGTCAATGTTCATGAAAGTTCTATGCATGCTTGAAAAGAGTATATAATCTCTTTTTTGTTGGTGACAGCATAAAAAACTTAATTTTGATTTTATATATACGTGTGTGTATGCATATATATATATGCATACACACACACACATATATATATATATTGTGGCTTGAACATTAATCATGATATTTTGATTATTTCAATGGTTCTGTTCAAATTTTTAACGTATATTTAAGTCTAAAGTTATTTATTCTCTCTCTATTCTATTCCCAAATAAGGTAAAACCCTTAAATGTTTTAACTCCAATATTCCTCCATTCCATTTTCTATTTTTGTTTAGCATTTCAATTTCAACTTGTTTTCTGAACTTCCCAAACCCACTTTTGTCTTGCAGTCAAAGATAGAAGCTTCTGTTTTCTTCTGTAGAATTTTATTCTGTGAAAGTTGGGAATCTTCCATGCTTTTTTTTTCTTCATTTATCCTCATATAAAGTCAAAATCACTCTTGATTTCATTACATCATATCTCTTGGGTACATTTCTTTTTTTCCATCATCACTCTCCCTCTTTCACACATGTAAAAGCTACAGTTATTTCTAGCTTGAAATGAGATTCCTAACTGGCCTTCCTGCCTCTAGCTTTGCCCATTTCTGATCCATTCCGCCCACACAGCAGCCAGAGTGGTACTTCATAACAAAACATGACTTCTTGTTTGAAACCCTTCTGAGATTCCCATTGTTTTTAGAAAAATCTAAACTCCTTAACGTAGTTTAACATGATGTTATCGCCATAGCCTTGTGCTTCTATCCACCTCTTCTCTTGTTCTCTCTGTTTCCAGTTGTCCTGGGCATCTCTCAGTTTCCTGAACATTGAAGGATCTTTCACCTCTGCACTGCTACATGAGTATTTCCTTCTAACTAGAGCACACTTGTCTGTTTTGCTTGACTAATTTTTATTCATCCTTCAGACCTGAGCTTAGATGCTGTTTCCTTTAGGAAGACTATTCTGAAGTAACTTCTAATCTAGGTGTCATGTTCTCTGAGTTTGTTTAGTATTATACTACTTCTTAGAAACCTTAAGCTGACTTCACTATAATTGCTTTGTAAAATTTTCTGTCTTTCCTGGTAGACACTAAAACCTGTGATGACAGGAGTCAAATATGTAGTGCTTGACATGCAAAACAACTTAATAAATATTTGGTTAATTAATATTGGATGGATTTTCGAAAGTATAAATTATTAAATATGGGTGTTATTCTGGTACTAAGCTTACACTGGAAAAACATTTCTTGAGAAAAGCACTAGGAAATTTCTCTAAAGGGGAATTTGAAAAAGAGTGGGTTTATCTTATATCCTCCAAAGGGGAAAAATGGAAACGTCACAAGCCAGCAAGGTGGCCAGGTAACCCTGCAGCCTAGCTAATAACACTAAGTAGAGAGCACAGCATATTTTCTGTAGTGCTACAACTGGCAAGAGAAGATTGAGAGCCATAGCAAAAGATATGAAAAATTGTAGGCGACTCTTCTTTCTAGAACTCAGGGAATGTATGATCTTGAGATAAATCACTTAATCTCTTGATGTCTCATTTTAACTATTGAGTATATAATGAATGATTATTCTTAACTACTGCATGGGGTATTGTGAGACTTAATTTGCTAATGTTTATAGAGTGCTTCAGATTGTCTGATTAAAAGTATGAAGTATCATTATTATACTATAAAAGAGTATGTGAAATTTTATTTTAATTTCATAAATATGAAATTATACCTTTCTACTTTCACTGAAAATGTTCTGAAATTCATACACATAAATTGGTGCATGTTTGAATCTAGATCTGCAGGCACTCATGTTAGCCGTTCTTGTTACAGTCTATCAACCTTGTCTGCATCTATATTGTCCAGAAAGTTTACATGATTTTGACTACAAGAGACCCAAAAGAGCACAACTCCTTTTGTTAAATCACTGCCCATGTAAGTCGAGAGTGGTGTATTAGGATGACTTTCTCTTTCTTTTCTATATTTGATTCATTTGGTGAATAATTTCCTTATTTCTAAAAGTGATCATCTTTTATATGTGGCAGTTTTCTTCCCACATTCTTAAATAACCTCTCAGTTTTGTGCCCAGTCAGCGAAAGTCTACAGGTTCAATTATTTTTCCTGGAGGTAACTTCCTGGAGTTCCATGCTCTGTTTTTCTCATGTTTCTTTGTTTACTATCTGTTCCTCTAGAATCTTCCTTAGAAATATGTATGGGAGGTGAAATTTTGCTAATATCCCGTCTAAAATGTCACTTTTTTTTTATCTAAACACTTAATTGATAGTGTGACTATAGGATTCCAATAGAAGGTAATCTTCATTCAAAATGTTACAGAATTCCTGCATTTTCTTCTAGTTTCAAAGTTGCCATTTTTATTTCTCATCTTTCATATTTTTTTCCTGGAAGGTTTAGGATCTTCTTTTTAGCTTCAATGTTATGAAATAGTGTGATGATGCATATGGGTGAGGGTTTTTTTCATTTATTGTGTTTGCCACTTAATCTGGCAAGTTATATCCTTTGGTTCTGTGAATCTCTTTAATGTCTGGCTTAATATAAATTGGATCCTCATAGCTGTTTCTATATTCAGTTTGTTGTGTTATCACATAGTGTGTAACCTCTGAAAAACTGCTCTATACACTCATGAGAGTATGAAAGTGAATAAAGAAAATAATGTCTTACTATTATTATGAAAATAATTTTGACCTTGCAGACCTCCTAAAAAGGCTGTGGGGACTCCTTGGGCCTGCAGGCCACACACTTTAAGGACTGCTGCTGTATGCATGTGCACACACACACACACACACACACACACACACACACACGCTTTTAAAAAAGTTATCTTGTTTTATTTGTCTTGCTTTATTATTTTTTTACAGGTTTTCTTTTTCAGTTCTAGTTTGTTTTGTTTGAGTCTCTTTTTTATCCTAGAGATTTTCTTCAAACATCTGATAACAGTTGACTGACAGTCCACATTTAATAATAAAATACTGAAATCCTGATTAGATACTGTGTTTGGAGAAATAATCTTCAACTAGTGAGTTCCTCCTAAGGTAGTGGCTATCAACCTTATTATATTCAATGACCACTTTTTTATAAAGGCAAATACTTTATAAATCTGCGTTTACTACCTTGAAATGAAAATAGTAGAATGTAACCTATCAACACATATGATTTCACCAGTAACAATGCCATTCCATAACTATAATGTAAAATGGAAATAGCAGAAAATCATTCATAATAAAAGAATATGTATTTCAATGTGTAAACCATCAGGCATAGATACTCTACACTTCACTGTGGACATAATGAGGTCGTTAGCTGTTTGCACGTACTTGTAGAATCTCTAAAGGTGATACCTATAGATACAGACTGATACAGCCATCTCAGTGTGCATTACTGACATCTTAGGTACAATAAGTAGCATTGTTCTCTGTGATGTGATTTTAGGAAATGGTGAAAAACTCTTGGTTAAACTCCAAACCAAGCAATGTGCTGTCCTGCTTCAATTTATTAAGGGCATCCCTGAAAAATTCAGTCTATGTTAAGGCCATGCCAAAATATATTGTGTTTATGTGTAAAAAAAATGTATCACTTATATGCAAAATGCAGTTAGGTCCTAAATTCACATGGCTTTAAACATTTTTTTTTTTTTTTTTTTTTTGCTTATGTGTTTTTCTGCTGTGCTATCAGAAATTCTTTAGAGATGTGGGATAATTCTTCACTGTGAGGGAGTTTCACACATGAGAAGATGTCTAGAATCTGAGTCTCTTACCCATTAAATGCCAGTAGTGTTCCCCCAATCATTGCTGCAAACTACACATTTCCAAGTCACCACTGCTGCAAGAATCCCTGCTCCAGGGGGATCAGAACAAGAGTTCGAATTTTGTTTGGAGAATCTTTAAGAATGGTTCACCTATCAGTTACTTTTCTAGTTTACAAATCAGCTCTTCACCCTCTCTGAGACTTGTGTGCCTGGCCCTGAAACTCTCTGGTTTCAAGTCTTTGGAGAATGGGAGGTGAGGTTGGGCTGTCTGGGTGCAGGGTGATGCTTGAGAGGGCTGTATGCTAGAGCAATGGTCAGGATTTCCTGAAATGCCCGAATGCTTTTAACATAAACTCTCAGCCATTTCTCCGGTTACAAGCCCTTATGGCTCCTGCCTTTTGTTACTTCTGTTGAAAATACTTGGTGCTTTCCAGTGTTCTGCAGGGAAAACTGGCTTCTTTCACCTCACTCTCCCTTCTGTAAGACATAGGTCTTAGATTCTTCTAGTCTTTTTAGCACTCAGCTCTCTTCCTCTTACTGTCATTTTCCAAAACTCTGTTGACCTCTCTTATCTTCTGTTGTCTTTTCCCCAGTTCTCCTCTTTGAAGTTTTAAAGATTTACATTTCTTTACCCTTTTGGAAGGTAATGAAGTTTAAGAAACAGCATTTAATCATCCATATTGAATTAGAAGTTCCCTATATTAATTTGTAATTAGAAAAATCAATATTGTTAAGGTATGGCAGAGACTAAAGATTTATGAAAATGAAACCCAAGAGACTTTTAAACTATTTCTCTGCCTTTAACATCACAAAGCTATATGTCTGGACCACAGTCTCTATTCTATTAGATGTGCCTTTCCAATAGATAGGGACAAGAAAATTTTGTATTGGTACTAAGAAATTTACAATTTTCCTTGTTGTATTTCTTGTTGTTTGTTTTTTGTTCTGGAGAAAGAATGCTTAAAAAATTATATTGAAACATAGTTGATGTACAACATTATATTAGTTTCAGGTGTAATAGTGATTTGACATTTGCATAATTTACGGAATGATCACCATGATAAGTCTAGCAACTATCTGTCCCCATACAAAGTGATTACAATATTATTGACCGTATTCGTTACGCTGTATGTTACATGCCCATGGCTTATTTATTTTAATACTGGAGGTTTGTACCTCTTAATCCTCTTTACCTATTTCGCCCAACGCCCTATCCCCTTCCCCTCTGGCAACCATCTCTTTGTTCTCTGTATCTACGAGTCTGTTTTCATTTTGTTTTATTTTGTATACTCCACATATAAGTGAGATCATATGTATTTGTCTTTCTCAGTCTGACTTATTTCGGTTAGTATCATACTCTCTAGATCCATCCACATTGTTGCAAATGGCAAGAATTTATTTATTTATTATGGCTGAGTAGTATTCCATTCTTTATATATACCACATATTCTTTATCCATTCATCTGTGGATGGACACTTATGTTGCTGCCATATCTTGGCTCTTGTAAATAATGCTGCAGTGAACATTGGTGTACATATATATTTTCAAATTAGTAGTTTTGGGTTTTTTTTGGCTAAGTGCCCAGAAGTAAAATCGATGGATCTAATGGAAGTTCTATTTTTAATTTTTTGAAGAACATTCCTACTGTTTCCCATAGTGGCTGTACTATTATAATCTTACAAATACTACACAAGGGTTCCCTTTTCTCCACATCCTCACTAACATTTGTTATTTTTTGTATTTTGGTGACAGCCATTCTGAGAGGTATGAGGTGGTACCTCAAAGTAGTTTTAATTTGCATTTCCCTGCTGATTAATGATGTTGAACATCTTTTTGTGTGGCTGTTGGCCATCTGCGTGTCTTCTTTGGAAACATGTCTAATCAGGTCTTCTGCCTCTTTTAAAATCTGGTTGGTTGTTTTTCTGATGTTGAGTTGTATGAGTTCTTTGCATATTTTGAGTGCTAACCCCTTATCGGATATATTGTTTGCAAATATTTCTCCCTTTCAGTAGGCTGCCTTTGCTCCTTGTTGATAGTTTCCCTTGCTCTGCAAAAGCTTTTTAGTTTGATGTAGTTCCATTTATTTATTTTTGCTTTTGTTTCCCTTGTCTGATGAAACAGATCCAAAAATATATTGCTAAGGTCAATATAAAGTATATTTTATTCTAAGAGTTTTATGATTTCAGGTCTTACTTTTAAATTTTTACTCCATTTTGAGTTTATTTTTGTGTATAGTGTGAGAAAGAAATCCAGTTTTTTTCTTTTGCATGGATTTGTTTAGTTTTCCCAGCACCATTTATTGAAGAGGGTGTGTCTTTTCCCCATTGTATGTTCTTGTCTCCTTTGTTGTAGATAAATTGACCATATAAGTACAGGCTTATTTTTAGTCTCTCTATTCTGTTCCATTTATCTATGTATCTATTTTTGTGCTGGTATCATACTGCTTTGATTACTGTAGCTTTGTAGTAGAGTTTGTAATCAGGAAACATGATACCTCCAGCTTTATTTTTCTTTCTCAAGATTGCTCTGGCTATTTGGGGTCTTTTGTGGTTTCATAAATATTTTAGACTAATTTGTTCTAGTTCTGTGAAAAATGCCTTTGGTATTTTGAGAGGAATTACATTGAATCTGTAGATTGCCTCGGGTAGTATGGTCATTTTAACAATGTCAATTCTTCCAGTTCACGAACATGGGATATCTTTCCATTTGTTTGTGTTGTTTTGATTTCTTTAGTCAATGTCCTATAATTTTCAGAGTAAAAGTCTTTTACCTCTTTGGTTAGATTTATTCTTAGGTATTTTATTCTTTTTGATGTAATTGTAAATGGGATTGCTTTCTTAATCGCTCTTTCAGATAGTTTATTGTTAGTATATAGTAATGCAACAGATATTTGTATATTAATTTTGTATTCTGTAACTTTACTGAATTTATTAGTTCTAATAGTTTTTTGATGGAGTTTAGAGGATTTTCTATACTTAGTATCATGTTTTCTGTAAATAGTGACAATTTTATTTCTTCCTTTCTAATTTACATTCCTTTTATTTCTTTTTCTGGTCTGATTGCTGTGGTTAAGAGTCCCAATACTAAGTTGAATAAAAGTGGAGAGAGTGGGCATCCTTGTCTTGTTCCTGATCTTAGAGGAAATGCTTTCATCTCTTCACCATTGAGTATGACGTTGGATGTGTGTTTGTCATATATATGTTGACCTTTATTATGTTGAGGTATGTTCCCTCTATACCCACTTTGTTGAGAATTATTTTAATAAATGGATGTCGAATTTTGTCAAAAGCTTTTTTACATCTATTGAGATGATCATATGATTTTTATCATCTGGCTTATTAATCAAATCAACACATCGATTGATTTGCAGATATTGAAACATTCTTGCATCCATGTTATAATTCCTACTTGATCATGGTGTATGATCCTTTTAATGTATTGTTGAATTTGATTTGCTAATATTTTGTTGAAGATTATTGCATGTATGTTCATCAATGATATTGGCCTATACTTTTCTTTTTTTGTGTTGTCTTTTTCTGGTTTTGATATTAGGGTGATGTTGGCACTATAGAATGCATTTTGGAATGTTCCTACCCTTTCAATTTTTTGGAACAGTTTGAGAAGGATAGGTGTTAACTCTTCTTTAAATCTTTTGAGAAATTTACCTGTGAAGCTGTTTGGTCCTGGATTTTAGTTGTTGGAATATTTTTAAATTATTAATTCGATTTAATTACTGGTAATTGGTCTGTTCATATTTCCTATTTCTTCCTGATTCAGTTTTGGAAATTGTACATTTATAGGAATTTACTTATTTCTTCCAGGTTGTTCATTTTATTGTTGTATAGTTGTTCATAGTAATCTCTTATAAACCTTGATATTTCTGTGGTGTTGGTTGTCAGTTCTTCTTTTTCATTTCTGATTTTATTTATTTGGGCCCTATCTTCTTTTTTCTTGATTAACTGGCTAAAGTTTTATCCATTTTGTTTATCTTTTCAAAGAACCAACTTTTAGTTTTATTGATATTTTCTAACTAACTTTTTAAGTGGTTGATATACTACCTTTACTATATGTATGCCTTTACCAGTGGAATTTTTCCTTTTATAATTTTCATATTTCTAGTTGTGGTCTTTTCTTTTACACTTAGACAAGTTCTTGTAACATATCTTGTAAAGCCAGTTTAGTGTTGTTGAACTCTTATCTTTTACTTGTCTGTAAAACTTTCTCTCCTTAAAATCTAAATGATAACCTTGCTGGGTAGGATATTCTTGGTTGTAGTGTTTTACCTTTCATCACTTTGAATATACCATGCCTCTCATTTCTGGCTTACAAAGCTTTTGCTGAAAAGTCAGAACTTTTCAGAACTCCTAGCCTTGTGGGAGTTCCCTTGTATGTAACTAGTTGCTTTTCTCTTGTTGCTTTTAAGATTCTCTTTTATCTCTAATTTTTGCTATTTTAATTATAATGTTTCTCAGTGTGGATCTCTTTGGGCTTATGTGTTTGAGAATCTCTGTGCTTCCTGGATTTGGATATCTATTTCTTTCCTCAGGTTAGGGAAGTTTTCAGCTATTATTTCTTCAGATAAAGTCTTTGCCCCTTTTCTCCTCCTGGGATCCCCATAATGCAAATGATAATATGTTTGATGTTGTTCCAGAAATCTTTTAAACTATCCTCATTTTTTAAAAAAATTCTCTTTTCTCTTCAGCCCTGGTGATTTCCACTACTTTGTCTTCCAGATCACTGATCTATTCCTCTGTATCATCTGTCAATAATTTACACTAGATTCCTTCTAGTGTATTTTATAATTTCAGTTACTGTATTCCTGAGCTTTGTTTAGTTCTTTATATTTTCTAACTCTTTGTTGAAACTTTCATTGTATTCCTCTATTCTTCTCTCCCAGTTCCAGCCATCTTGACATTTAGTGAAATCAGTGGGAAGGTAAGTATATTTTAACACTCTATGTGACTCTCATAAAAAATAAAGATATATGGTATTTTTACACATGTATTATACTACGCCACCTGGAAAAAAAATCCAGTCAAATTTAAGAAGGAAATAAAGTAGAGGCACAAAACCTGCTGATCTTGAAACCAGAAGAACCATGGGATAGTACAAATGATCTTCCAGTTAATGGAAGATTTTTGGCAAAAGAGATATTATCTCTTTAATTCTTCTCTACCTGACCTAGAGAGAAACAAAATATGAAGTTATACACATATTTCATACTCATAAATCTTTATCTAAAATCAAGAAAATGTGCTTCCTTTATGGGGTACTTCATTATAGCAATAAAGTATCTTACTGTTTTACGGTACATTATTTGTTTTATCTGTGTAATACCAATACACTCTAGAGTAACATTTCAAATACTAGTTCAAAAAGTTATTTGGCTTATATTATGTCAAAAAATGAAGAATGTAATGCTTTTTATCAAATTGACTATCATTATAAACAAAAGGAAACAGAAGTGCTTGAATTGAATGAATGTTTTTGAATTAAGTGAATTTAACTTTTGCAGGTATAAATCCATACCTCTGTAATGTTCTTTTAAACTTTCTACTTGAATCATTGCAGCTATAATGATATAATGACACCTTTCTATCCTGTACCCTGCCTAAGATTTTTGGAATAATTTTTATTGCTCAGAAAAGAAATGATAAGATTTAAAGTAACATTTGATCAGTTTTTCTTACATTTACACTCAATCCAAGTATCCTCCCTTGTTACATGTGAAAGTCTTTGCTGGGTATCAAAATATTTTGCCAATGGCTATTTTATCCATGAGAAGCTTCTCCAGGAAAACAGAAACCACCTCAATTATTCCAACTCAAGAAATGTCATATAGTGAAGTGACTACACAGGTGAGGAAAGAGCTGAGAATCTCAATGGGAAATAGTAAGAATTCAGATTAGGAACAGAAGGAAGCTACCACTAGGTCAAAGGGAGGATGTGTTGTTACAGCCTAGGGGCCACTTTTACCTATGAATGCTCCATCAGTGGGGATATCTAGTAGGAGTAAAAGTTGCTAAGGAGATGCAGCTGCTTCCAGAAATAACTCTTTAGGCAGAGAGAAATGAGAAAATCCTTGCCTTTCCTTTCCACTTACCAATATTTCCGCCAAGGACACCCATTGGCTGAACTTAGCTAAAACCCAGGTAAGGTGGACTCCCAGGAAATGAATAGATATCAGCCTTCCTTTGAGGAAAGGGTGAGAAATAGATCTTACTGGGAATAGGCCCGTGATCAGCACTAGCCAACCATTCCTCCTGCAACTTAGCAGCAATTCACCTTTCTACCTGCACTTAAATCTCATAAAAGTTCATAATTTGGCATAAATGAGTCAATTTTAAAAAATGAGTCAACTCTCTATTATAAATAGAAACATGTTGTCAGTCTCTCCTAAACGAGAGACCCCACCACATCCACCCTTTGACCTTCTGATCTCATTCTTTATAGACAGCTCAAGTCGCGAAGTGTGTCATAATTAATTTTTAAAAAAGCCCCCTATAGGCCAGAAGCTGCTTCAAAAAGGAGAACATTTGTAATCAAATGAAATTATATCTTTACTCCAGAATCTTAGCATTATGATTTTTCTTTTGGGACTTTCCAGATGCTCCCTATAGGTTTTTATTAGCTGCCAGCATTTTGAGCATCACTGTTGTCTTCTAGATTGTAAAGCTTGAGTGGCAAGGCAGCTTGGCCCTGCTGGAGGGACTTTTCCTACTCTAGGCCAAATTTAAAAGTAGAAATCAGATGGCTTATTCAGTAAGTCAATTAGAGAAACAGAAAAATGTATGATATGTACTGTTCATAACCAGCAAAACATAATACTCTATTCCTCTTTGATCAAGTACATTTGAAACCCTCATTCTTTTAGGAACTATATTTATCCACCCTGGATACTGGGTTACAATAGATTTCATTAGTTTTCCCAATTCTTCACCCCTTTCTATAGACTTGTCCTTTGCTATTGACTTTGCAGTTTTTGCAACTAAATAGAGAGTGTACTTCTAAAACAAGATTCTTTCCTTACTCCTTCAGAAGTGTTCATCCTGCAGGTACTCCCTTATAAATTCTCTGTATGCAAATTTCCAATTTAGTTTGTTTCAATCTAAGATGATTGAAACTTGGAAAGGTTCAAAGAAGCAAACCATCAAATGAAATATTGGAACTAGAACACTGGAAATAGTTAAAACCCATGCTCCTGCAGTGCCATTGTTGAAAACTTCACAGGTGGTAAACTTTGAGATGACAGTGCAAAAGGATTCACTGGTGGGTGCAATATCTCAGGATTCTGAGAAGTTAGGGGATGACAGATTACAAGGATAATAGAATCAGAGGATCTTTCCAAGGGCTAGTGAGACACTGAAAAAAGACAGTGAAGGGTAAGGGTGATTATTCAGCAATCGAAAAAGTAGGAAAGTCAGAGGGTGTTCTTAGTAGTGTATAAAGGGTCTCATCTTCTGCAGCTGGAGGGCAGACAATGAAAGGAACAAACCCAGGAATTATCTGTAATAGTATCTGAGTTCTTGAGAAGGTTGAATTCTTAGCTCTGGAAATTCTGCTAACTCTGGTGGAGGAAAAAGTGAGAATATGTGATTGGGATTGAGATACCTGGGCCAATGCACTCATAAAACTTGATTTTGCAGATCCTCTGAACACTTTGAGCTTTAGAAGTGGCTTAATACTTCAAGTTAAAGGCCAGTTCTTTCCTCTCAACATTCCTTGCCTGAAGTAAATGCAGAGGACTCTGCTTTACAAGGAAATAAGGAGCCACTGTTCTCCTGGTTACCAGACCAATATATAGGGTAAAGGTACAACATAATTGGCTGAGAAATAGCTGTGCTTATTAAGGGGAAAGCAATCCCAAAGGAGTGGTAGCACCTATACAACTTGCAGGCTGGGAGAATATATGTATGGCCTGGTGGTACAGGACCAAGGGACCATGAGAGGAAACACTCTAATTGTGTGGCAGTGCTTTGGGTCAGGTAGGCAAGCAGTATGGAAGCTGTTAAAGGAGGCTGGGAAATGGTGAGGACACTGCTATAGGAGTTAGGAAAATGTCAACCCCTGAAATCTGGTTGTGTAACATTCAGAAAACTGTGGCCTATGATAAACTAGAATATAAAAAATGGAGCTGAAGTACGTATAGAGTAGAAGGAAGATCCTTGAAGCTAAATGTTGAAAGCATGACTCTGGTCATGCTGCAGTTGATAAGTTACTATGAGAAATGTATGAATCCAGAATAGAAAGAATTAGAATGCACATAGAGCATTAGTTATATGCCCTACATGTACAGAGCATATAGAAAGACCAAAAATAAAATAATTGAAAAGTGAAATCAGTTCAAAAAAAAAAAAAGGTGAGATCATTAAGATGTAGCCTTTAGGAAAAGACCAAATCCCACGAGTCAAGGCTTCAAAATAAAGACCAAGACATGTTTCTGGTGATGAGCTGGGAGGAAAAGGAAGCTAAGAGTGTACATGTACTCAAAGAGCTGGTGTGAGAAAGCTCTCACAAGTGAGAAAGAATGGTCACAAAGTTTGGTTCTCTCCTCATTGTCCGCATAATCAAGTCCAAACTTTTAAATATTTCTTATAATGCCCTCATCAACCTCTTTACGCTTAGCTATTTGGTTTCATCTCTCACCATTCTTGCTCTAGTTATACTGAACTATCTGAAATTTCCCCTATGTGAATTCCTTCTTTCATATTGACCTCTGCACTGACTTTGGACCATTATCTATCTCCCTTTCTCTCACACTTTCTTCACCACTATTTGTTCTTGTCCTATCATATCCACTTAAACCAGAGTGACAGCAAGTAGATTTTATAACCTGTAATTTGGGTAGATTGACTATGGCTTCCTGGAGGACTAGGTTAAGGAGTACAAGAACAAGTCCAGGGTTCATTGGATTAGGAATGGCCATCATATTGGAAGAATGGTGGTATATGAACCATGCATTTTCTATCTAATAATGCCTAGACTCTTCCTCATAACCTTCGTGATGCTATAGTAAGAATCCAAAAGTGCTTTCCTATCTGCTAGTGTACTATCCTTTGCTTAGTTCTATCAGCATTTGTATTGGCATTATATTTTTCTGTTACTGTGTATATTTTCCCTTTAGTCAGCATTTTACTTGATAAAGAGATAGTATCTTGTTTAATGGTATATTCTAGTGCCTGAAATAGTGCTTTACACATAGGACTCAGTACAGAAATGCTTAACCTAAAAATAAGTTAATGAGTTTGAGAGAGTTATGAAATAATAAGTCTTGGTTGTTGGATGGATTATTCATATGTACACAATATTGTCTAGGTAATCAGAAAGTGTAATTTCTAGATATTTTTTAGCAATCTAACATGTAGAATGCAAGCACAAAGAACATGAATTGGTCATTGGATCTTCTGTGCCTCTGATTATATTTGCCTAGTGACTTGAGGGAAACAAGCATAAGTAGCTTAGAGATGCATTTTGAGTACCATTTTCTCTAATTCACATCTGTGGGTAAAGCCCTTAGAAGTCTAGTGCTGATGAGGATCATATAAGTGCCTCCATTCCATGAGGGCTAAACAAGTATCAGTTTCTAATTAGACATCCTTCCATTTTTCTTCCTTTCCACCTTTATACCATAACCCTAAATTCTAATATTTTGAGCAGGTAACTAGCACTAATTTAGAAGTCATGATGCTATTTCAATTTTTTTCTTATCTGATGAATAGAAAAAAAAACAGGCCTTATTAAATTAATTACATTAAATTTTTTATAAATAATTTAAACAGATTAAAAATTGAATTCACAGTAAGGACTGGTTGATATTACTAGCTAGAAAATTTATCTAGATAACTTAGTAATGGCCACCTTGATTTAATTTTCTTTTCTGTAATTAAAATTACAGTCTCTTGAATCACTCTATTAGTTCTTCAGTGTTCTACATAACAAAAAAGCATACATGCAGAATTTTCATTCATTCATTAATTCATAATTTAAGAAAATGGTACTTTTTGAATGTCTATCACAATCCATGCACTCTTTTAAATGCTAGGGTTATAGAGATAAACAAAACAAAAAGTCTGCCCTCATGGAGTTACATTCTAGGAGCAAGAAGTAGAAAATAAATGAATAAGTCTATAATATTACAGGTGATGAAATGATATAAAAATGTTGTGGTCGACGGAGGTGATCCCAGAAAGCCTCTCAGAGGAGATGACTTGAACATAAACCCACTGGATATGAAGAAGTGTGGGAGTGAACCGGGAAGATGAATCAGTAAAATAAATTAGGTTTACCCTTTAGTATTTTAATCTTGAGTAATTTGATCAACTTGAGTGCACTCAAGTAGACCAAAAGAATGATTTTAGCATCATTAGGGCACAGTATCCTGTAATATAAGAGGCACCAGGAAAACCAAGAGCTTTCACAGTCATTCATGTTTCTTACTCTGATGTTGATTACAAAGAAAGTTATTGTTTATGTTATATCTTATCTTAATTATATGCTAGATATTTAATACATATTATTCAACTCAACACATATTTATTGAATTCTTGTGTGTAGGGAAGTGGGAAAGATTACTTAGAAGACAGAGATTGAGACACAATCCCTAACATCAAGAAAGTTACAAAAGAGAAGAGAGGCTGACACATGTATACAAATAATTGAGAAAAGGATATATATATAGAGAGAGAGATAGATAAAAAATGCAGTGGGAATTTAAAAGAGAAAATAAGCACATCAAAAATAATGATAGAGATAACTGTGTTAATAATAGTTGTACTAATAATAAGCACCATCTATTATTCTTTTATTATGTACCAGGCACTTTACTAACCACTATCTCCAAGACCCAAGTCTGCAAAATTTCACATAATCTTCTGTACTATATAGTATTAAAAACATTGCAAGCACTTTTTTCTTTCTTTTGTATAAATTATACTTTACTTGTGGAAATAGAAGCCTCTAAGCCAATCTTAGACACAGATTACCAATTCCATGGGTTCACAGATGGAAGAAGCATTGTCATTTGGCAAATGGCAAAAAGCATCCTTTACCTGTTAAGCCAGGATTAACCAAGGGTACAGTTAGGCATTGTTATTTACCTATTTTACAAATAAAGAATCTAAACTTTAGAGAATGTGTGACTTCACTAACTTTCAAGTGGCAGAGTTAGGACAAAAACCTGAGTCTGTCTGAAATCAGAACAAAAGCTTTACACTTTGGAAGATATTTCTAAAAAGCTTTATAGTTAATATGAAAGATATGAGGAAAGGGGAAAAACAGATCAGAAATCATGGGTCATAAAGTATCTTTGCTTGGTTTGAGTAAAGCAAGGAATTCCTAGAAAACATCAAGAAGCTTTACAAAAGGATTATTTTTAAAATTAAGAGGCTTTTGGGGAACCACTGAAAAGTTTTGAGGTAGAGTATTGACAAAACAAGAAATTTCTTTTTGTGGAAATGTATCGTGTATAGGATAGATTAGTGAAAGAAGACATTAGAAGCAATACAATCGATAACAAACACCATACTGAGCAGAGAAATATTCTTTTCTGACATAAAATTAGGGAATTTTGTTTTGGTTCTGGGGATAAGTAGATTAGTAATGAGTAGCACCTTTTGTGTGTAAAAACATGGTGCCAACATCTGAGTTGATTTTATAATGTTGATTTTACTCAAAGCACATTGAAATGATTTTCCAGTCTGATCCAAGGCTGAGAGTTAGATGGTTCCATTAGTTTAACTGCTAGGTGAAACCATTCTAATATTTCCATATCCAAGGCTTAAACTAGTAAATAGTCCAGAATATTGAGATAAAGTCTATGATAACTACTCCTTATCTTCCATAATTTTTAAGATACTGCTCAATTATTGCTCTCCCCATTCCTCTTCTTTTTCATTCCTTTTGCACACTGAGAGAAACTTGTTTACTTTCTTTCTTTTCTTACTTCTTATTTTTTAGTATTCCTGTTTTTTGATTAATAAGAAGTTCATAATCCTTAACTCTGATTGTATTTGTCATCTCGCAATTTTAACACCAAGGAAAATCCCATGCCATTTGAAAATATGCAGATATTAATATTAGATAAATTCCTCAGTTTTGGGACCAGTTTCAAAAGTTACAATATCAGTACATCCATTTTTTTGATCCATCAACATTTATTGAATGTCTATTATATTATCAATTGCATTGGAGAACAAAGGTAAATTAAAAAAACCATAAGGCAAAGAGTTATGTAGAGAAGGAGATAGACAAACACATAAATTATTGTAATATGCCATAAATGTTATAATAAGGAACGAAGAAAATGCTGAGAACGTATAGGCATGAGAATGCCAAACTCTCCCAGGAGATGCCAGCAAAGACTTCATGAAAGAGATGATCTTATCTGAAATATGAAGGTAAATTCATGAAGCAGAGATGTAGGGTAGGATATACACAAGGAAAATAAGATGTGTAAATGTGAAAAGATCCTGGGACAAAAGAAGTCGTAGAGAATTGGGGAAATGGTGAAAAGTTCAGTGTGAATTGAGCATGGAGAACCTGGAAAGAATTGTCCTGAAGAGAGGCTGAAGGTGCAACCTATGACCTAATGGAGGAGGGTCTTATAGTTGGCCTTGGACTTAATCCTAATTGATACAGAATTAATAGAAATTTGAATGGCTGAATAATATGATCATAATTTTTAAAGGAAGATAACTTTGTAACCCATTTAGAGACTTAATTAAGTATAAAAGATTAGTGACAGTATATCAATTAGGAGGTTATTGGAACAGACTAGGTAAAAAAGTCATGTGGCTCTTAAGAGAGATGGTTAAAATGGGGGAGGTGTGTGAAAAAGAAGAAATACTTTGACAGAATTTCATTCCCACTTGGATATAGAGGAAACAAGAGAATAAAATTTCTAGGCTACTGGTGACATTTTTAAATTGAAGAGACTGTTTAGTGCTTTTAACCAATATAAAGGGTAAGAATAAATGTATGCGTAGAAACATGGGCCAAAACAGTGAACTGTTACTGGGATACATGTTTGCATTAAGGAGATACACATTAAGTAATAAGAAATGTATGTTTAAGTTGAAGCAAGTTAGAAATTTTAGAGCTATCAGTGTCATGGTTGAAGTCAGAAACTTGGTTGAAAGTACTGATGGAAAGCAGTATTTATTTATCACTAGCTTATATTATTTTCTGTTTCACAGTTAGTGCCAAACCTATGATTAAAATTCTTCCCAAATACCTTGGTGATTTTATTAAAAACTAACAATTTGAAGTAACATTAGTAAATAATTTTAAAAAGTCTAAATAAATTGGTTCACTGTTTTCTTCATTTACAGACTTTCCTCCTCTAAGGTTTCTAGCATTGGACATGATTTTCCCTTAAAGAACCATTATAGCCTCTCCTCTGAATGAAGTTTCCTGCTTATGCATTCAGTTATGATACCCTTGATTCCCTGAATATCTGTTTTCAATAAATTTCCTGCTATCACTGTGAAACCTCCAGTTTGTAATTTGCAATGTTCTCTCAAATTCTTTTTATGCAAAAGGTATAAAAAAGGTATGTCTTTCAAAGTGGAGTTTTTGGTAGCAGTTTTGTACTTTGCACTAATCCACACCCATAGTATAACCTGATTTCTCTCAAAACATGATGCACACAACACTGTTGGCCTGAATTAAGGGTTCTCTGACCATGACACTGAACAAACTTAAACTAACAGGCTCAAGTGGAGAGTATAAACATCACTTTACCTTCATTAGTGTCTTCTTCCAAACAATTGAGTATATACATGTCAGTATAGTCACTAATGCACTGATTAAGAACCGCAGACTTGAGGTTGAATTCTGACTCCACTTCCTACTACTTATGTGATTGGGTGTGGTCACATTCAGTTTCTCTCAGCATGAATTTACTACATGCACGTGTGGATTTTATATGAGATGCCCATATAAGATGACATTTTATATACAAGTTTTTAGTTTATTTAGTTATTTAAAAGTGAATAGATTAATTTTAAGCCCACTTTTTTGGTCTTTTAAAAATTGATTTCTAGTTTAATTCCACTGTGAGCTTGCTTTATGGTCCAGCATATGGTCAGTTTTAGTAAATGTCTCATGTGTACCTGAAAACACTATGTATTCTGTCATTTTGGGTTACATGTGTCTCTTAAGTTCAATAGTATATCTTGGACCTTCTACAATTTTTTTTAAATTGAGGTGAAAGCTACATAACATACAATTGACAATGTTGTGCAACTATCCCCTGTCTCTAGTTTCAAAGCTTTTCATTGCTCCAGAAGAACACCTTATATCCATTTAGTAGTCATCCCCCATTACAAGCTTCTGCCCTTTCCTGGTAACCACTAATCTGCTTTCTGTCTCCATGGACCTGCGTATGCTGGATATTTCATATAAATGGAATCATATAAAATGTGATCTTTTATGTCTGGCTTCTTTCACTTAGCATAGTGTTTTAAAGGTTCATCCAAATGAACATCAGAAGCAGCACTTTATTCCATTTTATGATGAATAATGTTCCATTTTGTACATATACTGCAATTTATATCTACTCATCCATTGATGGTTGTTTTGCTTGTTTCTACGTTTTGGCTATTATGAATAATGTTGTCCCATATATATGTGTAAAGTGTTGAACAAGTATGAAATGTCAATTAAGAGAGAAATTTTTAAAAGGGGTGAAACAGAAATTCTGGAGGTGAAAAGTACAAAGTAGAAAACTTCACTAGCAGAGTTTAATGGCAGATTTGAGCAGGAAAAAGAAAGAATCAGTGAGTATAAAGATAAGACAATCGAACTGATCCAGTATGAGGATCAGAAAGAAAAAAGAATAAAGAAAAATGAACAGAGCCTGAGGGACCTGTGAGATACCACCATTTGCACATCACATGTGCAAACATATGCATTATGGCAGTTCCAGAAGAAGAAGAGAGATAGAAAGAGGCAGAAAAAAATATTTTAGAAATAATGGTCCCAAATTCCTGAATTTGATAAAAGATATAATTATACACATCCAAGAAGCTTGATGAACTTCACACAGGATAAACTCAAGGAGAGCCATGCTGCAACACCATGCTGCAACACATTATAGTCAAATGTGTCCAAAGCTAAAGATAAAAGAAAATCATGAATGCAGCAAGAGATAAGTGACTAATATTACACATGGGATCATCATTAGGATTAACAGATAAATTTTCATCTGCACACATGGAAGCCAAAAGGCAGTGGACTGACATATTTAAAATCCTGGAAGAAAAAAAAAAACTCAACCAATAAATAATTCTGTATCTACAAAACTATCCTTCAAGAATGAAGGAGAAATTAAGACATTTCCAGAATTAACAAAACCTGAAAGTGCTTGTTACTAGTAGACCTGCCCTGCAAGAAATACTCAGGCAGTCCATCAGACTGAAAGAAAAGTACAATAGACAGTAACCTGAAACCATATGAAAAAATGAAGAACATTGGTAAAAGTAACTACACAGGTAAATACAAAGGCCAATATTATTGTTTGGTTTGTAATTTATTTTTTAATAAGATAAATGCGTAAAATAATAATTATAAATCTACATTAGTGGGCACATTATGTACAAAGATGTAATCTGTGACACTAATAATGCAAAGGGAGAAGGTCTAAGATGTAAAAGAGCTAGAGTTTTCATCCTTTTGAAACTAAGTTTACTATTCACACTAGGTTGTTATAAGTTTAAGATGTTGATTGTAACGCACAGTACACATTAAAGAAATAACTATAAAACATACAGAAAAGGAAAGAAGGAAATTAAAATGGTATACAACAAAAAATAATACAAAAAGAAGACAGTGATCGGGGAATTGAGGAACAAAAACATATAAGACATACAGAAAATAGCTAAAAGGCAGAAGTAAGTCCATTTTTAGTCACTATTTAAAACATAGATGGATTAAACTCTTCAATGAAAAGGCAGAGATTGGTAGAATGGACACAAAAATGATCTATATATATGCTGTCTACATATGCACTCTATATGTAGTTACAAAACACAAAAAAAGGTGAAAATATAAAGATGGAAAAAGATATTCCATGCATATACTAACCAAAAGGGAGCTGCACTGAATATATTATTATGAGACAAAATAGGCTTTAAGTCTACTAAAAAAGCTACAGTAATAAAGACATTCTTGTACTAGCATAAGGAAAGACATATAGACCAATGGAATAAAATTGGAGGCCCAGAAATATGCCTTTGTCTACATGGTTAATTACTTTCAAGAAAGATGCCAAGACCATTCAATGGGGAAAGAATAGCCTCCTCAACAAATGATGCTAGGAAAGTTGGATACCCACATACAAATGAATGAAGTTAGACCCTTACTTTATGCCATATACAAAATTAATTAAAGACAAGTTTAAGGGATTAAATGATAAAACTCTTAGAAAACACAGGGGCAACATTTACAACCTTGGATTTATCAATGATTCCTAAAATATAACACCAAAAGAACCTGCAACAAAATGAAAAAGATGAACTGAATTTCATCAAAATTTAAAACTTCTATGCATCAAAGGACATTGCAAAGGTACTTAATGCTACTGGCTTGTACACCTAAAAACAGTTAAAGTTGTAAATGTTATGTATATTTTACCACAATGAAAAAAAATTTAAGTACTACATAATCTCACTTAATAATTTTTTCCTTACCTACGGTTTTTTAAATTCTTTTGCTCAATTGCAAAATATTAAGGTTTTTCTTAATGTATTTTTGTTACTTATTGTCACTAATTTCTAATTTAGTCCTTTTTTGATCAGAGTACAAACTCTATATGTTTTCAATTCTTAAGTATTTATTGAGAATTATTTTATGACTCAGCATATAATCTATCTTGATTAATGTTCCATGGACATTTGACAAAGATATTCTTCAAATGTTGGATATAGTGTTATATAAGTGATATATAAATGTCAATTTGGTGGATGGTGTGATCAAATCTTTTACATATTTAACTGCTTTTTTGGGTGCTTATGTCTTTTCCCTGTACTCGTCTTTCCACATATTTCACTTCTGCATATGTTTGTTGTGAATTTTTATCAGGAACTGGTGTTGGATTTTGTAAAAACCTCCTTATGAGTCTTTTGATATAATTCTATAAATGTTCTTCTTTATTTTATTCATATGATGTACTATGTTATTTGAGTTTTAGATAGTAAACCAACTCTGCATTGCTGGGATACATTCCAGACAGTCATGGTGTATTGTATTTTTATATATTGTTGAATTTAATTTGGTATTATTTTTTAAATACCTTGCATCTATGCTTATAAGAGATATGGTTAGGCACTTTTTTTTTTCTTCTGATATTTTTGTCCTGCTTTGGTATCAAGGTAATACTAGCCCTCTAAAATGTTTTGGCATATGTTCCCTCTTCTGTTTTTTGAAAAAGTTTGTGTATGACTGGTACAATTTCTTCCTTAAATGTTTGATGGAATTTACTGGTTAAGCCATCTGGGTCTAGATCTGTCTTCATAAGTATATATTTAACTGCTAAGTTTTTTTACTTTATATATACCTATTAAGATTTTCTAATTTTTTGTGTGTCAGTGGGTAATTAATGCCTTTCTAGGAATTTATTTCATCTATGTTGTTAAATTTATTGTTAAATAAAGTTCTTCATAATATTACCTTAAATTCCTTTTTAATTTCTGTTGGATCTATTGTGAAGTTCTATCTTTCATTTCTGATATTGGTAATCTGTGTCTTTTTTGTCTTGCTAATTCTAGTTAAAGGTTTGCAAGTTTTATTATTTCAAAGATACAACTTTGGATTCCATTATTTTCTTTATTGTTTTTGTATTTCCCATTTCATTAGTTATTGTGATAATTGTTTTATATCTTTTCTTCTACTGCCTTATTTTCTTTCTAGTTTCTTAGGTTGAAAGTTTAGATAATTGATTTGATGCCTTCTTCTTTTCTAGTACAATGTTTAAAGCTATAAATTTCCCTCTAAGTATTGCTTTAGCTTCATTCCATAAATTTTCATTTATTGTGTTTTCATTTTCAACCAATTCAAGATATTTTAAAATTTCCCTTGTTATTTCTTGTTGGAACCATGGATAATTCAGAGTTGTTTTGTTCAACCATCGTTCTGTTTAATTTTTGAATACATACATGTAGATATACCTATTAAACTGGGTTCTCTGATGCAAGTATTAGATGTTTTATTTTGGAGACGAAACCAAGGGGAGCAAGGGTGAGAAAAAAGAGTAATAAGGCTTTATGAAAATGAGAGGCAATAGTTACTACTTCATGAGAAACCACAAGGAGACACAGTGAATTTGGTTGAAAGGAATATCTGCTGTTATTGAGTTTTACAGGTGAGCCATAAATAAGAACAAGCTTCAGAGAAGGCTTTTCCCATTGACAAAGTTTTCCTGATAGGGCATTAGCTTCCCCCACCTCCAGACGGTATAATTCCACCCCTCTAAAGACAGCTTATGTTACCAGATCCCAAGCTCTGTTATGTGCTTGCCAGTGGAAGAAAAACTAGAATCTTTAGGCATTCATTGATTGGTCTGTCTTGGTAGCAGAGGCTGTGAGGGAAGAGCTCTATATTTGTTAGTGCAACATACTGGTTGTCACCAGGCAGCAGAGCTATTTGGGTCTGAGTGTGAGGCCATAGAGTATGGTTGGTGGCTGCCACAGAAAAGGTGGTTGAGGGTACATGAGGTACACAGCACTGAGGAAATTAAGAGCTAGTGAGTGATATCTGTGTCAGATCTACATATATACCTATTGACATATAATTATAAACTTAGAAAAATCATTGGGAAAAATCCACATGAAAAATTAACTTCTGGGAAGAGTATGGCATGAGCAGAAGAGGGTACTGTTACTGCTTTGCATGATTTTTGTAGTGATATTATGCATATATTTTTTTACTTGTATGTGTATCAGCAAATTTTTTTAAAAAAGATTATCAGAGTGAATAAATTATTGTACAGACACATGGAATTCTTTGTAGCCATTAAAATGCAAGTTGAAAAAGATTACTTAATTATATAAAACAGCATCTTGCCCATGATATATTAAGTAAAAAAATATTAAATAATATATAAAGAAAATAATTGAGAATGTAGTAAATATTTAAGGATTCTAAATAGAAATTACTTAAACATCTTCTATTAGTGTTTGATCATGTAAATGAAGTAATTGAAAACTATGATGAGAAAGAAAATAATAGAAGAGACATAAGGAAATATATACAATTTACACGAGACTGAATGGATAGCTATCATAAACAAAATAAATAGATTTCTGAGAAATGCTTGTATATGAAAATAACTTGTGGAAAAAGCACTAGCCTTAGACATTGTCAAATATGGCTTTGAATCCTGCCATGATTATCTTGGAATTAATTCTAAGTTCCCTTTTTCTTACCTGTTAATACAAAAAAAGTAATTTTTTTAAATAGTGTCCTTATTATGGTGAATAGCAAGGCTGTATTTAGAAGACTCTGAATAAATGAAAGGAGTAAAGATGTAAAAATAAAGGAGAAAGTTTAAACAACTTTGTCTGATAGTAGGAAATGAAGAGAATTTGCTTATACTACTCTTGTCTTTTCCCATTTTAATTTCTTGATTGTCTGGGTAATTGGTTAGTTACTATCGCTCTCTAAAAACTTGAAGAAGAATCCTAGGATTCAAAGTTAAGCCTCAATATTTACAAAGGTAATGAGTCTGTCAGCCATGTGAAGTCAAGTGTTCTTACTGTTTGGTATTGCTAACCTCAAATTTAACCTAAAGGGACATCTTTCTTGGGGGATAACAGTTCATTTGTCTTCATGCTAACTCTATGAAGGAATTTTCCTGTGCAGAAAACAGCTAGTTTCACTAAGCTCTGTATGTGCAGTGTTTTTTATGTAGTGCACTGACAGCCAGTAACCAAACCTAATCCGTCAAACTCATTTCACCTAAGACCTCAAGTATAACTCCAATTCTGATCCTTAAGGTAATGGTGTCACTGAAGTACTTAGTTCCTGACCTTTTGTTTTTGAACACATAGTACTCTGGGTTTGGGGGTGGGGGAAATGTATATTTCTTTTTGTACTGAGAAATATGGTCATTATTTTTGGGTGTTGCATTTAAAAATATTATGTTTTCCCTATAATTTTTTAATAATAGCTGCAACATTGATCAAGCAGCCATCATAGATTAATCCTTTGCATTAGTAGGTTTACAGTTTGGTAAACTGCATGTATTTTTTCATTTAATGGTTGAATCTTTTGGCAATATTATATTTCTATATATTTCTATATAAGATTAAAAAGTCAGGTATTTTAATCTTGTCTAAATTTTAGGAGCTAACCAGAAGAATTTGGATGTATAGCACTTATCTGTTAAAAAAAACAAAAGACACAACACTTCTAATTGCACTCTGTACATTTTTTCGTGTGTAAATGTGTTAATTCTTGCTCAGTATTATTCTGCTCATTATTTATATTTCTAACTATTGAGAAGGCACTAAAACAGGCATTTGAGAACTATTTCTGCAGCACAAAGTGGTTGCCCTTTGCTTTCTCACATGTTTGTTGAACGATTTGGTGTTTTCTAAAGAGCAGAGACCATTAACAAATACAGAAGAGATTTAGTAATATTTGCTCTGTAGAATGGAGCTATGGAACAACAAAAGGAATGTATAAAAAAAAGATCATTAAAACCTAAGCATTACCTCTATCAGAAAGTTAGTTGAAGTTATTCTGCTGTTAGTGGCCCTATTTCAGGACTGTAAGACTCCTACCATATAACTGACTACTATTTTATATGGGGGAGTTAAGAACAACTTAGAAAGGAAACTTTAAGACTTTTGGTCAATGTGTGTGTGTGTGTGTGTGTGTGTGTGTGTGTGTGTGTGTGTGTGTGTTTTCTAAACAGTGTTATATTACACTAGAACCTTTACTTATATTAGTTTTACTTTTAACACTCAAAACCACACAATGGACCAACTTTGACATTCAAAATTAGTCTCTAATACTGCTTCAAAGCAAATGAGAACAGCAAACTTTCCCAGATTCAAACAATTTTTAGAATTTTCTTAAAAAAAGACATAATTGTAACTAGCATAAGTCATGTAACAAAATGCTGTTTACTTAAATTTCTTGGATCTTTAAGGGAAACAAGATATTTTATTTAAGATTCATGGAAGAAGAGAGTATTCTTGTTTTCTTAAGGATACCTTAATCTCTGAAAAACCCTGAATTTTATGAGTGTCAAAAGTTTGGCATAATGCTTACAAGAATAGAAGTAACTCTTCACACAATAATATTTGACCATAGTCATATTTTTCAAAAAATTATATTATAATGATTACTTGTCATCAAATTTCAGCTAACATTTATTTTAATATCTTTGATATAAGTTGGAAATAAGTATCTGCAGAAAGCCACATTTGAATTATGAACATCAAGTTCTTATCACACACATTGGTATTTCCAAATTTAAGAGTCTCATTTAAAGTAGGCTTAAAGATAATAAAAGCATACATAAGTTTTCTCCAAAATGTGGGTCAATTTGGAAAATACAGATTTATTAAGTAGACATCCACTGTCTAATGAAACACATGAGATTAAAGCATTAAAAGTCTTTGAACACAATCACTTACTTTCGGGGACCCAAAAGATGGTGACATTTGCAATTCAGCCTTATAAGAAAGATGGAAAAAGTTCTTATTGTGTTAAATCACTTAGAAAATGTCCCCCAAATCATAGGCTCAGTACAATTTCCTTTTTCTTAAGTAATGTTCAAATGTCATCTCCACAATTATGCTCCCCACTGTCCCTGGAAAACTCCATTTTATCGTGTTGATCTCTGTATCACAGGAGAATTAAAGCACTGCCTCCCTACATAAATAAACTCAGGCTTTGGTTTCTTGGTGGCTCCTCAAGGAAATTAAAAAACCATTAATTCGGTCAATTAGTTGGTTCTTTTTCTTTATTATGATAAAATATCAGTTTAACTGATGTTTTATGAATAAGTAGACTATTATTTTGACTGAACAAACTATTGTTTTGGTATCATGTTCAACATAGCCTCAGTTTCTTACTTGAATATATAGCTGTACCTTTAAACTTCTCCTCAGTATATTAGCTTTCTCATTGATAGATCTCTATTTTTTTTCATTGTGGTTTTACCTATCTAAGTATAGTCTCAATGTTCACTCAAGTTTCAGCCTTATTTACAAACTGACTAAATGATTTTCTAAGATATTTGAAGGCAGTGGGGAAAGACCTCATTGGCCCAACATATCTTATTTACTACCAGCTATGATCCTTATGTTTCTTATTCATAAATTCCGCTTACCACACATATTGGTAATTCATTCTTTTACATGTAGGTGTCCAATTTTCCCAGCACCACTTATTGAAGAGACTGTCTTTTCTCCACTGTATATTTTTATCTCCTTCATCATAGATTAATTGACCACAAGTGTGTGGGTTTATTTCTGGGCTTTCTACCCTGTTCCATTGATCTATAAGTCTGTTTTTGTGCCAGTACCATACTGTTTGATTACTGTAGCTTTGTAGTGTAGTCTGAATCAGGGAGCCTGATTCCTCCAGCTCCATTTTGCTTTCTCAAGAGTGCTTTGGCTATTTGGGGTCTTTTGTGTTACCATACAAATTTTAAAGTTATTTGTTCTAGTTCTGTGAAAAATACCATTGGTAATTTGATAGGGATTGCACTGAATCTGTAGGTTGCCTTGGGTAGTACAGTCATTTTGACAGTATTGATTCTTCCAATCCAAGAACACAGTATATCTTTCCGTCTTTTTGTGTCATTTTGGTTTCTTTCATCAGCATCTTAGTTTTTAGAGTACAGGCCTTTTGCCTCCTTAGGTAAGTTTATTCCTAAGTATTTTATTCTTTTTGATGCAATTGTAAATGGGATTGTTTCCTTAATTTCTCTTTTGTTGTTAGTTTATAGAAATACAACAGATTTATGTGTATTAATTTTTTATCCTGTAACTTTACTGAAGTCATTGATGAGCTCTAGTAGTTTCCTGGTAGTTTCATTAGGATTTTCTATGTATAGTATCATGTCTTCTGCAAATAGCGACAGTTTTAATTCTTCTTTTCCAATTTGGATTCCTTTTATTTCTCTGATTGCTGTGGCTAGAGCTTAATTAGTACAGTCACTATGGAGAGCAGTATGAAGTTTCTTAAAAAACAAAACAGAGCTACCATATGATCCTGCAATCCCACTCCTGGGTGTACATCTGGAGAAAACCATAATTTTAAAAGGTACATGCACCCCAATGTTCGTTGCAGCACTATTTACAATAGCCAAGACATGGAAGCAAACTAAATGTCCATCTACAGATGAATGGATAAAGAGGATGTAGTATAAATATACAATGGAATATTACCAGCCATAAAAAAGGAATGAAATAATGCCATTTGCAGCAACATGAATGGAGCTAGAGATTATCATACTAAACGAAGTAAGCCAGACAGAGACAAACAAATATCATATGATATGGCTTACATGTGGAATCTAAAAAAAATACAGATGAACGTATATACAAAACAGAAATAAACCCACAGACATAGAAAACAAGTTTATGGTTACCAAAGGGGAAAGGTGGGAGGGGTAAACTAGGAAACTGCGATTAACATATACACACTACAATATATAAAATAGATAACCAATAAGGACCTATTATATAGTGCAGGGAGCTATACTCAATAATTTGTAATAACCTACAAGGGAAAAGAATCTGGAAAAGAATATATGTATATATTATATGTATAACTGAATCACTTTGCTGTACACCTGAAACTAACACAACACTGTAAAATCAACTATAATTAAATAAAAAAATAAAATTAAAAAAGGCATGAAGTTAATATGGTATCCAAGGAATTGAATTTTAAAAAGTCATTTCGTTCTATGAAGAAGGTAGTGGGAAAAGAAAGTAACGAAGGAGGTGGGTGAAGCTACAGCAGACTTATATTCCATCCTAAGGATTGTGGCTTTTATCCTATAGGTGGTATAGTAATATTTAAGCAGTATAGCGACAAGGTTAGATTTGTAGTTCAGATCACTCATTTTAGCAAAAATGCAGAGGGATAGATTTCAGAAGGACAAGTCTAGAGCATGGTAGATATTGGTTAGGAGGCTATGGCAACAGTCCAACCTTGAATAATGGCAGGGGTAAAATGTAAGGAGACAAGATGACAGATTTGAGGTGGAACAATCCAGCCATGCTTTCTTTCCCCAATTAACCTTTCAGTGTAAATTGAGTTGTTAGATTAGAGAAGCACAGGAAGGGAAACTCTGCATGTGATGAAGTAGTGGTGAAGATTAAATGAGTATGTGGACAGTACTATAAGTTGCTTGCTATTATCATTATTATTATCAGGGGGCAAGGGAAAGTAAAAATGTGAATGAGTTACTGACCTCAACAGACAAGCATCAATAGAGAGCTACACTCATAGTCTGGGACCCGGGAACACAGATCTGCTAGAGGGACCTGTGCTGAAAAGGGAAGGCATGCAAGAGAGGGAATCTCAGTAGGTGTGGACAAATGGAAACTGTTTTGCAAAATAAAGCCAGTGCATCAAGGGAACACAGTTGAAGTAGGGTGTGCTCCGAGTCACTTCTTGTAGAGATAAAAAGTGAGACGTTTGGGGCTTCCCTGGTGGCGCAATGGTTAAGAATCTGCCTGCCAATGTAGGGGACACGGGTTCGAGCCCTGATTGGGGGAGGATCCCACATGCTGCGGAGCAACTAGGCCCGTGCGCCACAGCTGCTGAGCCTGAGCTCTAGAGCCCGCGGGCCACATCTACTGAGCCAGCGTGCCATAACTACTGAAGCCTGCACACCTAGAGCCTGTGCTCTGCAATGGGAGAGGCCACCGCAATGGGAAGCCCACGCACCGCAGTGAAGAGTAGCCTCCGCTCGCAGCAACTGGAGAGAGCCCGCGTGCAGTGAAGAAGACCCAACACAGCCAAAATAAATAAAATTTATTAAAAAAAAAAAAAAAGGAGAAGTTTGAATTCACCACAACTCTGCCCATCCTCTAACTTGCAGCAGGGTAACTTCAGAACCCTGAAAATGTGTCACTGCATTCTATCTTCTCCTGCCATGCTCTGAAAGTACACAACCAAGATGCAAGAGCATGTGGATAGAAATCCATAGAAGTGCCACATGTACATTCCATCAGCATTTTGCTTTGTTCAAGGATTTTTGTAGACCTAAAAAAACTCTGATCTGTTTGGAAAGAGGATTTGCATTTGCAAATAAGATTTGCAGGCAGATCCAACAAGCAGTATTTTGCCATTTGCAAATCCACTTGAAACATCTGGGTCCCTTTTTAACCCCTAAATTTTTGTATAAGTGGACAGTCCTAGAATTATAGTTTGGACTTCATTTAAAAAATCAAGGTAAATGATAAGTAATTTGCATAATTTTTATTTTGAAAGCACAGCCTATCCTGTTAGGAAAATAAAGGAACAAACAGAAACTAAGCTTTTTCTGTTAAAGGAGCATTAAATAAACGAAATCAATAAAGAAACAATAATCAAAGCACCTTGACTTTATTAACTGGGGAAAGAATGTGTGATTTTTCCGTGAAACAAGTTTGCTAATGAGAGTTTTAATTTAGACTTAAATTCTACCTGTTGTCCTAATGGTAAAAGAAAAAAACTGTATTGACCACTTATTTATTGTGGATCTGAAGCTATATCTCCTACATAACATTTTTATATAAAAATAAACCAGTGAGTTTCTTCTTTAGTTTAAAAAAGAGTATTATAACATAGTCAATATAAGATTTACTCAGGCTAAATTTATACTGTACCAACAGACTGTAAGAATTCCATTAATGCTTCATTGATATCATCAGTGAAGAAAAAGGCAAAATGGATGCATTGCTTCTGCTCCACTGGGTCTGTAATGAAGCAGCATTATAGCAGCTGCTGTCTTTTTAAACAGCTTTGGTTTTTTTCCAAGGCATCACTTGGTATATTGCAAGAATCTCCAGAAAAATATCTTTTGACCTTGTGGCCCTCCCCTTTTATTATTTATATTTTTTTCAAGAACCGTGGCCATCTATTTGCCACTGTGGTGCTGTGTGGTAATTTGAAATGTACAATGAATATTTCAAATAGAAATGAAGAGTTTGAGATTGATATCACCAAAAGCATCTGTGCCAGTAAATCCTAACATTTTAGGAATGTTGTCTATTAGAATGTCGCTTCACCTTTAGTGATACGATGGAAGACTTGCTAAAGTGGTGGAAATCTCAATCATTTTACTTCATTTTCTTGGTTAAAAAAATGGTATATGGAGCTTTCTAGAAAGGCACAATTGACATTTTGCCAAACTACCAAACCATGGTGATGAGCTGAATTCCTGTCCAGTTAACCTGTTTGTTTCAGCAGTTGGCATGACACTGATTGTCATTACCAAATCTACAATGCAGCAATCCACTCTGCTAAGGTAGCCTAAATGAACAGCCAGGTCTTTTGAGGTTAGTTCATTCTGTGTGTGTGTGTGTGTGTGTGTGTGTATGTGTGTGTGTGTGCGTGTGTGGTTGTGTGTGTATGTGTGTGTGTGTATGTAACTTCTACACATCTACCCCAAAGGATAGAAAATATTTCAAGGCTAAGATTTTTAAATGAGGGAACTTACATTTCTGAGATTATGATGCCACAGGCATCTACATTAATAACAAAAATGTAAAGATGCAAAAGAAAAAAATAATGAATGCACTAAATTAGCCACAAAAAAGGAATAAATGCACTGCTTGAACAACTATCACACTTAAGCTACCTTTCTAAAATGTAACCTTTGAAAGGTGAAGTTTTGGTTTTCCCGTGATCTGAAAATATGAGATGCACAATAGATATTCAAAATATACTCTAAGGATTTTCAACCATAATTCCCCTGAACTCCCAAATTTTGCATTGATTACTTATGAGACATTATTTTAGATGGTCTAGCTTAGAATTAGAATGTCCAATAATGATTCTTCCTTGACTCTTTTACCCACTAAAGCCCCTGCTTCTCGCCCACGTGAACTCAGCTAATAAAGACGTGTATTTCAGTGAATGATACCACCATTTATCTATTGCACAACATCAGCCATGTAGATGCCATCCTGGATTCTTTTTTCATACTCTACATCAAATCAGTCACCTTGACCTATTCATTTTTCATCTGACACAGCTCTCAATTCCATTCATTATCCCTCACCACCCTGTCGCCCTTTAAGTTTAGGTTCTCAGTACTTTTCCTTTTGATTATTGATTATTTCATTTAACTATACATCAAAAGTTTACCTTTTTTAGTCTTGCTTATTTCTTTCTAATTCATTCTTTATACTATTGTCAATGACCTTTCTAAAATGTCAAATTGAGTATGTCACTCATCTAGTTTAAAAGGTATCAATGGTTTCTATTACGTTAAAGATAAAATCGGAACTGTAGTTTATGCTATGCCCTTCACGATCTGCCTTCTTGCGTCCTTGCAGAATTACCTTTTTCTTTACCCTTATTGGTTCCATACCAATAAGTTGCAGTTCCTCAGATGTGATATAGTTTTTCTTGCCTGTTTATATTCATATGTACTATTCCCTACGCATGGAATGTTCTTTGTCTTCCAAGATCTGTTTCAACATTTCAGCGCTCAAAGCAAGGCATCATCTTCTTTATAAAGTGTTCCCTGATCTTTGTGCTCAAAGTTTTGTTTCTACGTGGCACCTAGTGCATGTCTTTGGCTTAACATTCATCATATAATATTTATTTAATGTTTCTTCCATTAGAATGTGAGCTTGCTGATGGTGGGGATTGCGTCTTAAATCTCTATCTCCAGCAGCTATTTTTATGCTTGACGTGTTGAATTCATTCATCTATTCATTCATTCATTCATTTGACAAATATTAACTGAGTAGCTGTTATTTGTCAGGAATTGTTGCAGTCATTGAAATAAGTAATGAACAAAACAAAGACCCTATGTCATGGGTGGAATTGTGTCTCCCCAAACTCAGGCAAGCTTCTTTGGTTGGCAATACACTGTGCGTATTATCACACACCATTTTTGGGAAAGGTTAGTGCTGACCATGACTCCACTGGAAAGAACAACAGGAAGATCTGCATGTGGGACTTTCTTGGACTGTGCCTTATGCTCCTATGATCCATGCTTCGCTGATTTCAGTCTGTATCCTTTCATTAAAGGAAACTGTAACTGTGAGGGTAACAACTTTAAGTTGGTTCTGTGAGTCCTTTCAGCAAATTATTGAACCTGAGGGTGGGCTTGGGAACTCCCAAACCTTTCAAAGGCACATTAAATATTTGTGAACATCACTGTGCTTGCCCAAACCCCCCACAGTCTATTTTCTAGGCAGCAAGCACAGAAATCCTTTAAAAATATAAATCACTTTCCTTCTCTGCTCAACACTCTCCAATGCCTTCCCAGTTTGTATAGGATGAAATACAAATGTGTTAATACAGATTACAAAGGATATATTTGATATAACCTCTTGAAAACTGTCTGATTTCAGAGCCAACTGCTTTCTTCAACTATGTACTTACTATAGCCCAGCTGGCCTTCTTTGACCATGCCTTGTCTTAGGGATTTTTAACTAGCTCTTCTTTTTGCCCTTAATATCCTTGCCATTGTTTTCAACGTCTCACTTCCCCAGTACCTTCCCCAATGCCTCGGACTTTAATGTGCCCCTTAAATTCCCATAGTGATTTCCACAGGGCTATACCCCATACAGCCGTCACTTTAACAGTGCAGATTCTCATCGTCCATCTGCCTGACCATAAGGCCAAACCATTGGCCACCACTCGTGACTCAGTAGAAACCTTTTATCATTATTCAATTCTCCCATCATTACAAGGAAAGCAGCACGCAAAACAATTGAACTGATTTTTTCTTTCCTCTTCAGTCTTTGCACCTGCTGGTCTTAGTGTCACAGTATTCTGAGTAGGATGTTGTTTTTCCACCTTGGAAGTGCCATTCATAAACCAAGCAGCTTTTTGTTGGTCAATAGAAATCTGCTCATAGGGCACCACCCATGTAATTATGGGATCCTGTAGCTCCTCATGTGGCCCCAAAGTCAGTCCTAGGAACAAGAGGCTACCTGCTTGAGAATACAATGAGTATCTCCTTGTATTCCCTAGGTAGACTGTTTCTGCACAAACCACTTATATTTTACTATGAAATTCTGGGCACTGCCCTCTCCATGAAAGTCTTTCTTTAGCATCAAAGACATTATGGTATTTCAGTTTTCAAGATTATTTTATATCTTTTGGTCATAGGAGCAGTTTCCATTACTGTCCAAGGGCAAGCCAGGTATTTGTAACACAAATAACTCTATGGCTTAGTTAATTAATTACAAGAATGAGGAAAATGCCATTAGAAAAAGAAAAATAAGAAACTTCAACTGGGCAGAGGGATCCAAAAAGGCTTCCCTGAAAAACTGAAATCTGTGCTAAAGTCAGATTATCTCAGCCAGATGAAGAAGATTGTCTGAGGCAGAAGAAATGTTGTGTGCAGAAACGCTGAGCTGGGAAAAAGCTTGGCACATTTACGGATCTGAATCAAGTCTCCCAAATTCACTATACTGGAGAGTGACTCAAGAAGAGGCTAATGAGATATAAAAGCCAGAGGTTTTGGTCACACAGTTATAACACAGTATAACAATATAACACATTGTTATACTTTTTTATATCAGCAACTTTTTTTTAATGTGCAACTTAATTAATATAAAAATATGGCTACAGGGACATGCTTATGAATAAAAGGAAATATTATTTCCTAGATGTTACTTATCTTCTCCATGGCATATACATTTCTTCATAACCTTGATTAGAGAAGTACAGGGAGAAGGGATTTTTTTGCAAGACAAAGGATATCACACATTCTCTGGTTAACCCAACTCTAGAAGCTGGAGAGTCCAGGAACAGCCACCTTTTAAAAATTTGGAGCTGGAAGGCATCTTCCAAGTGTGTTTTTTGAAGGACAAATAAAAATTTGAGACTGAAATGTGATATAAAAATCCATCAAGTGGGTTTATTTTTTTCTACTTTTCCTTTGAACTTCTCTGTGAGTAAAAAAAGCATGGGAAAAAATACACAATAAAATATAAAGAAAAAAATGAAAAGGTGTTGGGTCTATTCTAAGTTTGTAATTCTAAACTTCTATATACTTCACCTTCAGCTGTTATAATGCTTGTCGGTCAAAATGAGTTAGCAGTAAAAACATGATAATCACTATTTAAATCAATTTGATATCCTTATTATATAGTAGAAATGAGGCTAAATATCATTCTTGAAACAAACTGAAATTCTCTAAAATTATGGCCTTGAAAATATGTGTCTTTTTTGTGTGGTTACCCCAGCAAGTCCATGGTGGTTTTCCACCCAAACTCTTTCTATAACCCAAGAAGCCTTATTCCCCTAATCAAATTACTTTAATTAATTGCACATATCTTAATTATTCCCCCTCAATTAACTAGTTATTATATATATGACATGAATGTTAGGTTCTTTACATCATTTCCTTTAAAAAGGAGAATGATCACAAAAGCAAAAAAAGTTAGATTATATTATCTGCTTAAAATTCGGGAATTTTTATAGCACAGGTGAAGGACATAAAAAGAAGAGGATGTAAAAATAAGTTCTTTTTAGATGTATTACAGTTAATAATCAAGAGGGTATTAGTAAAGTGTTAGCTTAAATTTATTCACTTATCCAACAAATGTTTATTAAATAACTACATTTGCCAGACACTGATCTAGACACAGGGGTTAAATCAGAGATTTAATAAATGATAAACAAAGACTATTGTCTTTGTGGTGGTTACATTATGGTGGGCGGGGAGGATCAATAAATAACAGATATATTTTAAAAAGTAAATTACAAATTATGTTATAAGGTAATACATGCTATGGGAAAAAAGAGGTAGGGCAGAATACAGGAATACGGAAGGTCAGAGAAGAAATCTATCAGGTAGAATTTTAAATAGTCTATAATGGTAGACTATATTGAGAGGGTGACACTGTAGCAAAAATTTGAAGAAGGAAGAAATTCGTGATGTTTCTGTCTTGGGAGAAGAATATTTCAAGCAGTTAGAATAAACAGCTTAAAGCCTCTAGGATGGAAATGTGCCTGGTATGTTGAGGACATTATGACCCAAGTGGGAAGAGCAGGGAATGAAGACAGGTCATAGAGGCCCAGATCATTCAAGTCCTTGGATGCCTTTATAAGGACCTGGGATTTAACAGAGATTGATTTGAAGAGCTGTTAGAAGTTTTGAAGGAGAATGACATATCATGGCTTACGTCTTAAAGGATCACTGTGGCTGCTATGCTGAAAATAGATTGTGGGGATAGGACATAGGAAGAAGCAAGGAAGCCAGTTAGGACATGTGCTGGTTAGTTTTATGTGTAAACTTGGCTAGGTGGTAGCACCCAGTTACTTATTCAAATACTAATCTAGGTGTTACTGTGAAGGTATTTTATAGATGTGGTTAACATGCACAATCAGTTGACTGAAAAGATTACTCTCAATAATGTGGGTGTGCCTCATCCAATCAGTTCATGGTCTTAAGAGCAAAAAATGAAATTTCCTAGAGTAGAAGAAGCTCTACCTCAAGACTGTAGCATCAACTCCAGTTTACAGCCTGCTGGTCTGTCCTACAGATTTCTGAACTTGCCAGTCCCACAGTTACATGAGCCAATTCCTTAAAATAAATCTTTTTATCTATCTATCTATATCTATATTTATATCTATAGATAAACATAATCATTAGGATATATAGGTTTATATATGATATATATGTTTGTATACATATATGTGTGTGAGTATATATGCATATATATATTTTTTTTCTCACACACATACACACATGTCTTATTGTTCTGTTTCTCTAGACAATCTTGACTGAAAATGGAAGCTATTGCCATTACCCTTGCAAGATATACTGGTGGCTGAGAGCAGGATGGTAATGATGTAGTAGTGAGAATCACCCGATTCTGGATTTATTTTACTGGCACTGATGTCTACAGAGTGTACTTTAAATAAGATCTTCAGAAGTGATCCAACTGAGGTCTGGGAACAATTTACTCCGACACAAGAGTTCCACCTTTTTTTTTACGGGATGGTAAAAGTTAGACAGTCTGGGCATTTTCTAGACTGTGATTCGAAAGGCTCTCAGCATCTGTACAGAATTGGTAGTCCTGCTCCCAAGCCCCTGCCACCACTGTGTGAAAGGGGGAGGGAGAAATCTGAAGGTAAAACCTAAGGGTGTTAACTGTTACTTATTGAACAAGAACCTGCATACATGATGTCAGTGACATGATTAATCATTCTCTGGTCCAAAAAGAAGGTCGTTCAGGCTGAAATTTTGATTTATGTGTGCTCTTGCATTATCTCCTAAACCCTAGCCACTTGCCAGCATGCACGCTCTAATGAGTTTGGCATTTGTGTAGGACTTTAGAAACATTAAATAATGAATCCCTCTAGAACATCTCCTTGTATTACTATATCCTACTCATTTTTTAAGTGGAAAAAATAGAGATGGTGCATAATTTGACTAAATCCTCACATCAAGTTAGTAGAGAAGTAGGAATAATTAAAAGTGCTCAAACATTATATTATAGAATAATTGAACATGCCTCATAGAGCCCACTGGACACCAGACTTAAATAACTGAAGATTCCAACTTTATCAAGGAAATTAGGAGGGTAGGCTAATCTTCAAAGGAGTTTTTCTTTTTTATTTACCAGGGTTAATATTATCTGATGTTCCTTGTGGCTTAGCCATAATCTCAGCTAGTATCATGCTCACTCAAAAATTCACTACTTTTTAATGAATCATAACTTACATGTAAATTCTGACTCCTTTCTTTAGAATGCTAAGGTAGTAAATTTTAGAATTTTTTGTCATTTTAAAAAATGTGTCTTTGATACATTTGGAGTTAAAAGTCTTTGCTCTACTACTATGGTAAAATGCCTTGTAGTTCTCACGTTTGGCTCTGATCACCAGCTACTACTAAGCACATCTGTGTGTCTGAAACTTTGCAAAGCAGTGTCATAAACCAAAATGTTACAGTAATAATCTATGTGAAGATGGCAGCTGCTGAGATATTAAAATAGATTTTCTTTAAAAAGCACCAAGTTTTTTCAAGCTGCACCTTGCAGTTCAGAGAAAAGACATTTACATAGTCATAGCAGGTACAGTAAAGAACATGAAATTTTTACTAGGAAAAAAATATAGATCCAGGAGCATATGCTGATCTACACTAACCTGGCCTTCCCAGGTTTGGTGGTGAACAGAAATCAAGGTCCAGTATTTTTGCAAGGTAGACAGTTTAATATAATAATTTACCACATCAAGCAAGGGCTCCAGAGGACTTTATTCTTTGGGTCACTAGGAATGAAACAAAACCAACAAACAAAAGACCGGAAAACCAACACACCTACCCGTTTTTGAAGATGACTGTGACAAAGGTTACCTTGATGCTAAATAGAATATAAGAAAAAAATATTTTTGAATGTCTTGGAGAAGTTGTGACTATGGGCTGGCACTTGCATGTCTATTCAGCCTTGTTCACGTCAGGTGGGGGGGCCAGGAAATTTCAAGCCTTATCTTGGTTTGTGGTGCTCCTAGATTGGTAGTGCCTCCAGGTGTCCAACAGAAGCAAATGCAAGTCCTCTAGAGTAAGGCTCTATCTGTATTCTAGGTCTTCAAATAATTTCATGAGTGCAGTAACAAAGGAAAATTAAAACTAAGTGGGTATCAAGGAAGCAAGGTATGAGATACAAGAGAAACAAACTTTCAATTATCTCAGGTATTGACCAGCATTTAAAAATTATATTTACGAGGTTTAAGAAAGAAAAAAGGTAAGCTTTAAAATATCTTTAGGGTACACAAGGAAACAAAAATTAGAATTGAAAAAGAGTCAAGTATAATTTCTAGAGTTAAAAAAAAAGTAAAATTAAAAACTCAACAAGTCAAATGCACCAGATGAAGCACAGCTAAAGAGGGAATTAGTGACTTGGAAGATAAGGAATCTTATCCAGAATATAAGATAGAGAGGCTCCATCCCCCCTAAAATAGGAAACAGTAGGTAGAATGAGAATGCTTAATATGTCTTTAATGAATCTCTAGAAGGAGATAGAAAATGGGGTAGAGAAAACATTTGCAGAGATAATAGATTAGAATATCTGGAATTGATGATAGACTAATGTACCAATCCAGATTTAACAAATCTGTAACAGGATAAATAAAGAGAAATCTATACTGAGATAGACTGTAGTGAAACTGGAAACACTAAGACAAATAAAACAAAGTTAAAAACAGAGAAAAAGAGCAGTTACCTTCAAAAGACTGACAACTGACTTCTCAAGATATTATCAAAGCCCGAAGACAAGAGAATTATATTGTCAAAATGCTAAAGGGAAGAAAAATATGGAATGAGAACATCAATCAACCCAAAAGAAGGAAAGAAAGGAGACAGAAAGAAGCACAGATCATATGTAGAACACAAAAGGGATAAAATCGTATGACATCACACTTAAAGAAATCCAATGTCTACTTAAAAAATGAAGATTGCATGACTGGATTAAAAAAAATTATATGATGTTCACAAGAGTCACATATAAAACATAGATACAGAAAAAGTGAGAGGAAAAGGATAAAGAGCACACACTATGAAAATACTAAGCAAATAAAATTGATATGGTTATATTAATATCAGAATTAAACTGATCTTAAGGCAAACATTTTTCAATTGACTCAGATAAAATAAGTATTAATTGTGAAACTATGTAAAGTAAAACATGGCAGAAATATAAGGAGAAACAGACATATCATTAATCATAGTGGGAGATTTTTAAATACTTTCTTTAATGAGTAGTAGGAAAAATAGACAAAAAATCATTAAAGATGTAGGAATTTGAATAACAAAAATATATCATAGACTGGCTATCTCTTTGTATCTATATAGTTATATTTCTATAAATAATGCATGTATATATTTATATATATATAAAGCTGTATTTAGTAACTGGGGAATAGATAATCTTTTTAAGTACTCTTGGAACAGTTATGAAAATTGACCTTTTTCTGGGCTATAAATCAAATTTTATCTAATAGCTAAGAACTAAAATAATGACAATTAAGCTAGAATTAAATGGAAAAAACATAACTAGAAAAATTTCCTTTTATCAATATTTGAAAGCTAAGAATTAGACTTCTAAGTAATTTTTGTTTCAAAGAAGAAAATAGGAAAACATTTAGCTGAATGATAACAATAATGGAAATCTTAGCTCATGTTGCACTTTGTAGAATGCAGCTAAAGCCCCACATAGAGGGAAAGTTATATAAATATATGACAAAGAGAGAAGTGTTGAAAATTAATGAGCTAAATATCTATCTCATACAGGAGAAACAGAACAGGGAAGGTAAAAAATAGAAACAAATTAATACAACAGAAAAACATTCAATAACGAGCATTTAAAAAGCCAAAATTCTTTCTTTAAAACTGCTGCTTAAATTGATGACCCCTCAGATTAGATGAATTATGACAAAAGAGAGAAGGCCCAAATAAACAGTACCAAAAGCAAAGTAAGGACATTTCTCTCAATCTTAAAGATATTGAAGAAATATTAATAGGATGATATAAACAACTTACAGTATTAAGTTTACACCTTTAGATAAAGTAGATACATTTCTGGAAAAATAGAATCATCCAAAAGTGATTCCAGAAGAAAGAGAAAAGCTAAGTAATATATACATAGATACTAAGAAACTAAACCATTAATCAAAAGCCTTCCCACAGGGGAGACCTTCAAGATGGCGGAGGAGTAAGACGTGGAGATCACCTTCCTCCCCACAAATACATCAGAAATACATCTACATGTGGAACAACTCCTACAGAACACCTAATGAACCCTGGTAGAAGACTTCAGACTTCCCAGAAGGCAAGAAACTCCCCACATACCTGGGTAGGGCAAAACAAAAAAGAAAAAACAGAGACTAAAGAATAGGGACGGGACCTGCACCTCTGGGAGGGAGCAATGAAGGAAGAAAAGTTTCCACACACTAGGAAGCCCCTTCACTGGCGGAAGATAGGGGGGTGGGTGGGGGGGAAGCATCGGAGCCACAGCGGAGAGTGCAGTTATAGGGGTTCAGAGGGCAAAGCGGAGAGATTCACGCCCAGAGGATCGGTGCCAACCAGCACTCACCAGCCCGAGAGGCTTGTCTGCTCACCCACCTGGACGGTTGGTGCCTGCACCAGGCCCTGAAGAGCTCCGCCCCTCCCTTCCCGAAGAGACCCCTATAAAGCAGCCCTGCCCACAGCCTACCGGCAGAGCGAGTCTCTAGAGCACAAATGCGCACCTCTCCATTCACTGATCAAAGAATAAAGCTTACCTTTGATTCTGAACCAAACTCAATTGATCTTGTTCTATTGGCATAAGTGAAACCGGGCAGAAGGACTGTTATTGGGGACTGACTTGAGAGTGTTGCTAGCACCAGGTTTTCTAAACCCACACTTCTGACTGGCTGTAAATTTGGGGGTTTCCACAAACCCTCTCAGGTTTGTTAATTACTAGAATGTCTCAAAGAATTCTTAAAATAACAATTTTATTCTGAAGTATACAGATCAGGAGACCCAGCCAAATGAGGAAACAGGAAGAGAGGTTGGTTTACCGTTGACTTGAGCAATGTAATTTACTGCAATAATAGATTAGAAAAGAAAAATCTAATTTTCTCAATAGATACAGAGGAAATGCATCTTCCATTCATACTAAGACTCAGTTAATCTGGACTTAATAATAGTCATTGTAGATACTTCCTTGTCCCATGCTTAATATACACATCTGGTAGTTAAATTCTATCATTTTTCCCCAGCTTTATTGAGATTCTATTGACATACAACATATGTAACTGTAAGGTGTAGGTTGTGAGAATTTTATACACTTATGTATTGTGAAATGGTTACCATGATAAAGTTAGTGATCACTTCCATCCTCTCACATATTCACCATTTTTGTGTGTGTGGTGATAAATTTTAAGACCTTCTATCTTGAAACTTTCAAGTATGTAATACAATACTGTTAATTATAGTCATTATGCTGTACACATACCAGAACTTATTAGCTGTATCATTTCTAAGTGCTTTTTCTATTGGTCTTTTCTTTCTGTTCTGCGTCTGGCCTTATCTCTCATTGGAACTACTTGAATTGCCTTTTCGTTGATTTATTTTCTTTTAATGTTGCCCACCTTCCATTCCTCTCCTAAACTTTCTAATATGTAAGTCTGTTTGCTTTCTACCTTTGCTCAATATTTTTCATCAAATTTCCATGGTTTAGAGCATAAAATTTGATACTATGGGGCTCCTTTTAGTAGTAGACAACTAATCTTACCTCATATTAATTATAAGTTAGAAACATCAAGCTCCCAACTTCAAAAACTATCACGCCTACCCATATTTTAGGAATTTGTAACAGTTAATATCAATAAAAATTATGGCTTATATTTCTATAGCACTTAGTCTGTGAAGTGCTATTTGTATTATAAAAGTTTATTTTATAATAACAAGTATTATTATAACTCCTTCTTTCTTTATTTAAGACTTTGTTTAGAGAAGTTTTAAGTTCACAGAAAAATTAAGAGAAAGGTATAGAGATTTCCCATATACTCGCTGTCACCACACATACATAGGCTTCCCCATTATCGACATCCCCCATCAGAGGGGGGCATTTGTTACAATCGATCAGTCTACTCTGACACACCGTTATCATCCAAAGCTCGTATGTTACATTGGAATTCACTTTTGGTGTTGTACATTCCATGGTTTGGAAAAATGTGCAAAGACACGTATCTATCATTATAGTATCATACAGACTATTTTCACTGCCCTGCAAACCTCTGTGCCTGCCTATTCGACTCTTCTCTATCCCCCCAACCTCTGGCAGTCACTGATATTTTTACCGTCTCCATAGTTTTGCCTTTTCCAGAATGTTATATAGTTGAAATCATTCAGTATGTAGCGTTTCAGGTTGGCTTATTTCACTTAGTAATATGCTTTAAGATTCTTCCATGTCTCTCCATGGCTTGATAGCTCATTTCTTTTTAGTACTGAATAACATCTCATTGTCTGGATGAACCACAGTTTGTTTACCTATTCACTTACTGAAAGACATGCTGGTTGCTTCCAAGTTTTGTTAATTCTGAATAAAACTGTTATAACATCCATGTGAATGTTTATGTGTAGACATACATTTTCAGCTTCTTTGGATAAATACCAAGGAGCACAATTACTGGATTATATGGTAAGAGTGTGTTTAGTTTTATAAGAAACAGTGAAACTGTTTTCCAAAGTAGTTGTATCCCTTCTTTCTTGAGGAGGTAACTGGAGACAGAAGATGTGAGTCATTTTTTCTAACTAAAGGCAGAACTGGGAGTAGAATTCAGTTCCTGTGACTGCTAGTTTACTGCTCTTTCTAAATTGGAATAACCTTCTTTACGTGAATATAAAGTCATTCCTCAATATCTCATAACTACGGATATTTTAGCCACTCTCTGACAGCTTTTTAAAAAAAAATTTTATATTTACCCTTTCCCCCTGGCCCTCCTGTCCTGTGTTCCTGATTATCAGACACTTTCTCTTGCTTATCTCTTTTGTCTACGTCTTTGTCAGAAGAATGACAGAATTGTGGAAGCTAGCAGTTTTCTCTGTCCTTTCTCCTACTCTAAGTCGGGCACCACAACATGGAATATTCTATTTGTATCTACCCTGGATAACTCATATAACTATGCTCATGGCTCATTGATAACTAAATAAGGTTATTTCTATAATTCATCTAGATTCATTTTCTTTCCCTGTTTAAAATAAAAAGAGAAAACTTTTTTCCAATACATGAAATTAGGTTTAAATTAATTTCATCAAGTAACATTTTTGAAAGACATTTATTATCTTCTTTCCTATTCATACTATATTTAGGTACAATTTGTTGTTTTTAAATCTAAGAAGAGTTTATAAAACATGCATGGTAAATATACCCAAGAGGATTAAGTTCATACATGAAGGCATGGTGTGCTGGTGTTACTTTTCTAAACCAACCATTTTTATAGCATTTTAGTATTATCTATTCTAATATTTTAATAATCAATTGACAGAATTTCCTTGCATTGTACTGAAATTTTCAAACACGTAGCTAGTCGACGTTTGAATTTTGATTGATTGCTGACTGACCAATGGATATAATATTTCAGGACCTTCTGCATTTTAGTTATTTGCATGATTTAGTATTTGCTATGGTTGCTGCCAAGTATTCACATTGTTGTCTGTTCCAAATGATAGGAAAAAATAACTGACATGCAAACTGGACACCTATAACTTACTTTGTTACAAAAGCAACACATTGAATTGTCCAAGATGTACATTAAGTAAACCTGGATTGCACATATTTTTAAATTGAAAATATGAGGATTAATTTACTGAAACCCCCCCATGGAAAGTAACTATATGTCACAGGTGCCAAATTAGCAGTCTCCAGGTTATAAGATCACAACCCCTAGAGGAATATTTATCTATATGTTTACTTAATATCTAACAGCATGTGAAATTTATTTATTAATATGCCTGCAGGTTTCTCTCTAATCCCACTTCTCAAAGATGCACACACATAGATAAAAAGCCAGGAGGGGGTGAATTGCCCTGGAACTGTTTCCATGTAAGCTGAAAAATATGGTTATAATGGGAAAAGCAGGAGTTTCTCTCCTTCTGACCTTGAACATTTATATGCATCTAAAGGAAAATATGTGGACAAATTCAAAGGCCTTCCTCCATGGCATCTTCCCTGCAATACCCTTGGTCCAATCTAAGTGAGCACTGATTGCGCTGTCTTTGATTATAATTTACCTATAGGCCTTATTTTATCATCCCTTTAATTATAGTTTATATGTATCCCTCTATTTCCTTTGAATGCTCTACATTGATAGAGATCTTGGGGTGATAATTCATTTTAATACATGACACATAGCAAAGTGACTTTGTACATTGGCCTCTACCAAATATTTATTAAATGCATTTGGTTTGAATTGAATTATATACAAATTATATGTGAAAACTTAAACATGTAAACCAACTATTGAGGGTAATGATATTGAAAAGGAAGAACAAACGTTTTTTTAAACTTGCAAAAAAATATGTTTCAGAAATATTTAGAGTGGAGTTTTCAAAGTACTTTCATTTTTCAAGGGAAGCTATAATACGAGATTGTATTAGATACATCGTTTTCCGACCTTATGTTGTCTAAACAAAATAAAGTATAGAATTGAAGCAACTGAATAATTTAAACCAAAACATTTTTTGCTTCAATGTTCTATCTATTTAGGGTATAACTATTGATCTGGCTTGAAATATCCAATGATTGCTTCAGTGCTATACTTCATTTAGCATGTGTGGACTTAGCCATAATGAAAAGAAATGTGCTTGAGGCCATAACCGCTAGACTGCATGCAATAGTAATACCAGACATTTGTATAATGTCTTACACTTCTCATAAAAGTGCTTTTACATCAATTATTTCATTAGGGGTCCTCAGGTGGGTGTGTGGGGATAAGGAGACAGTGAGACAGGTAGGAGATTTATTATAACTCACATTTTATAGATATAATAGAGAGGGTTATATTTTTTATGTTTCTTGCAAATGCCTAAATATCTTGCACAAGTCTCTTGCCTATATAAATCTAATTGTTTTAAAAATGAAGGTAAACGTAAAATAGATAGCTAGTGGGAAACAGCCGCATAGCACAGGAAGATCAGCTCGGTGCTTTGTGACCACCTAGAGGGGTGGGATAGGGAGGGTGGGAGGGAGGGAGATGCAAGAGGGAAGAGATATGGGGACATATGTATATGTATAACTGATTCACTTTGTTATAAAGCAGAAACTAACACACCACTGTAAAGCAATTATACTCTAATAAAGATGTTATAAAAAAATAGAAATGAAAGTAAAGCTTGCTATATGTAAAACCTATTTGTATACATAGGGGGCTTGCTATTCACTTAATGTTGTCAAGGAGTAGGGAGTACCAATTAGACCTTTATAACTGTTAATTTCCAGATATTTGTAAATGTACCATGGGAATATATAAAAGAAAGTTATTTGTTCTAACAAGGGGATTGAAGAGAGTATGCACAGAAGAGATGGCATTTTGAATTGAGTCTTAGAGGGTGAGTTCAACAGTGAGAGAAGTGATTAAGGCCAAAAGCAACAGCTCTCAAATGTAAAATTGCCCATCAGAGCTGAAAGTCTGTAGCATGATATAGCTTCAGGGTAAGTTACATGGGAGAAAATTATGGAAAATACAACTAGAAAAGTAGAAGTGGGCCAGAGTAGGAGTAACCTTGAATTCCAAGCTAAAGATTTTGGCTCTTCTTTTGTGGGCAGTGAGGAAGGTTCTTTGTTTTTGTTTTGTTTTGTTTTGTTTCAGGGTAAAAATGTAGGAAACACTACTCTGACAGGAGATGAGAAAGGAGTTGAGAATGGAATCTTAGGGCAATATTTTCCACACACTTCATAGGACACATATAAAATGTTAACATGTGCATGACACTCTGGGCCAAACTGACAAGGTTGCTCATGGGTGTAGGCTACTAGCTCCCTGAGGCCTGCTGCCCCCAGCCTCCCCTAAGGCTGAGAGAATAAGTATAATTTATCTCACTTGAATCCATTAGCTCCACCAGCAAAGAGCCTTTTATCCTGCCTTTCGCAAAGGAAGGAAGAAGAGGAGGTAATGAAGGACAAGACAAAGGAAATGAGAAGACAAAATGAGAAAGGAAGCAGAAGTGTGTGGTATCATAAGTCAAAGGAGGAGAAATATTTCAAAAAGGGAGAGAACCAAAAAGACTTGACCACTATTGCAAAGCAGTCATATGGGAGCTCAAGTTTTACAACCACTATGAAAAGCAATATGGCAGTTCCTCAAAATTTAAAAATTGAAATACCATATGATCCAGCAATTCCCTTCCTGGGTATATATCTGAAGGAATTGAAATCAGTATCTTGAAGGGATATTTACACACTCATGTTCATTGCAGCATTATTCACAATAACCAATATATGGAAACAAGCCAAGTGTCCAACAATGGATGAATGGATAAAGAAGGTGTGGTATGTGTGTGTGTGTATATATATATATATATATATAAAATAGAAGACTATGCAACCATGAAAAAGAAAGAAAGCCTGCTTTTTGCAACAACATGAATAGAGATAAGTCAGACTGAGAAACACAAATATTGTATGATCTCACTTATATGTGAAATCTAAAAAAGCTGAGCTTGTAAAAACAGAATAAAGTGATGGTTAACAGGGCCTGGAGGATGGGGGATTTGGAGAGATGTTTAAGGGTAAAAACGTAAGACTAGTTGATACATAAGTCCTGGAGATCTAATGTACAACATAGTGATTATAGTCAGCAGTACTGTATTAGAAACTTCAAAGTTGCTAAGAGACTAAATCTTAACTGCTCTTAACACAGAAAAGAAATGAAAATACGTGACATGATAAAGATGTTAGCTAATGCTACTGCAGTAATCATATTGCAATATATAAATGTATCAAACCAATGAGTTGTACACCTTAAACTAACACAATGTTACATGTCAATTATATCTCAATAAAACAAACAAAAAAATCAAATTGTGTGGGAGCTAAGAGGACACTGGGTAGGACGATGTGATCCCTCATTGTTAGAGAGCTGTTTGTGTAGCAGAGGGGACATGAAAGGCAGATTAAGTGGTGACTGGGAGGTAAGGAAGTGGTGTGTGTAGGTTACTGGTCTTGTAAGAAGCTGGGTATGGGGAGGAAAATGACAATAAGCTAGAAGGAGAGGCAAGGATCCTTTGGGAAGTTGAAAACTTGAGTATGTATATAAGTCAAGAGGAAGATGTCAGGAGAGAGAATAGGGCTGAAAACTTGAGAGAAGAGGAAATAATTGATAAAGCAAAATTTGGTCAAATGAGAGAGACTGGAATTAAATGCATGAGTAGAGGAATTAACCTTGGCATTGGTTAAATAAATGTCTCCATTTTTATAGACAGAAGTATTGATGAAGTGAAAGAGAGAGAGATTTTGAAGGGTGCTGAAGAAATGTGAGAATATTCTCACTCAGTAGCTTTTGTTTTCTCTGTAAAATAGGATGTGAGATGGATGGTAATCATTCAACAATTCCTATTGGGGAAAAGGATAGGTGACAAGGTAGAGTGAGGTTAGGGTCAGGTGAATCTATCAATCATGTTCTCAACACTATGCTCAACAATGTGCTGGGTGCTGTAGGGGATATAAAATATGTATGATATGATTCCTGCCCTCAAAGGGAAACACACACACAAATACCTTTAAAGATAAGGAAAACTTTGCAAGGTAAAGTATTACTTGCTGAAAAGCAAAAAAAAAAAAAAAAAAATCTTATGGAAGAATTGGGGGTGGTGGTGAAGAAGCTGAGAAAAGCTTCATTCATTATTTGGATAAACAGAGGATTAGACTGTAGAAAGAAGCAGAGGCCAGTGTAAGGATGGCACACACACCAGATAATAGAGGAAGTGGGTGATGGGGAAAATGATGGAATAAATCGGAAGGAACCAGAGTATAGAGTGTCTGTAGGGAGGATAGAGATGCTTGAAGATTAATTAGGTATTTACATGCAGGATGGAGGAGAGTGTGGAGATAATAGAGGTAGAAACATAATAAACCAGGAAACTGTTGCAGCAAACCAGATGCCAGTGCCAGAATGGGGAGAAAGGGATGAATCTGAGATATATTCTGAAGGATGATTTGCTAAAATAATGTGACAGATGGGATATTGATTGGGAGGAAGAAAAGAATAAACTATGCTTTTAAGATTTTACTTCTGGGAGATAGAAAAATGATGCTAGTGCCGAAATGGAACATCTGGGAAAACAAGACTGTTCTGGGGTGATGATGAGTTTCAATTTGGGGCTTTTTGATGTTTGGGGGAATAGTAGTGAAGATGATGGGTAGGTTTTTGGCATTTCAAGTCTGTGATGGGGAAGTACAGAAGCTTACAATTTGGATTATCACCAAGAGGTCATAAATGAAGCTTTGGGAAACAATCAACCCACCCGAGAAAGGGCTTGGAGAGACACAGGATCAGAGAATTAAGACTATAGTTTCAAGGGGCATTTCCCGTTAAAGTGAAGAGCAGGAAGGCAAGCCTGATAAGGAAGCAAAGGAAATGATCAGAAAGGCTGGGAGACTAGTGCATCGACATGTTCTGAAACAGAGCAAGAAGAAAACTTCAAAGGGCAGACAATTTCATTTCAGTAAAGGTCATGAAGAAATAAAATTGGTAGAAATCCACTGAATCTGACCAAAAGGAGATCATTTTAAACCTTCCAGAGATCAATTTTAGTGAAGTGATAGGAGTAGAAGAGAATGAAGGTACCAGGTAAACAGACAGTTGGTATATAAATATGCTCAATTCCTTCCAAAGGAGAACGTATTCGGATTTCTTAGAGTCCTGAGGAAGTGCTTTAGTGATCATCACTGAAACTGATTGAATGTTGCACTAGACCCTGCTAGCTCCTCACCTCTCAGTCATCCAGAGTAGCTCCACTTATATTATGTGTGTGTATGTGTGTGTTCACACATATACAGATTTAGGAGTTGCCTATAATATATATATATATATATATATATATATATTTTTTTTTTTTTTTTTTGCAGTACGCGGGCCTCTCACTGTTGTGGCCTCTCCAGTTGTGGAGCACAGGCTCGGGACACGCAGGCTCAGCGGCCATGGCTCACGGGCCCAGTCGCTCTGCGGCATGTGGGATCTTCCCGGACCGGGGCACGAACCCGTGTCCCCTGCATCGGCAGGCGGACGCCCAACCACTGCACCACCAGGGAAGCCCTGCCTATAATATTTCATTTGGAGAGGTGTTTGTTGCTAAAATAAAACATAAAATTTAATAATCTGCTCTAGAAGTTTGGCAATTAAAAAGAGAAAAATATTAGATGAGTGCTAGAAAGGATAGCAGGGTAATTTTACAACAGGATATTAATAACTCCCAATATGTTAGAGAAAATTGGCTGTGGATCCGCACATCTCTTATTTTAAATTTTGACTCTATTTGCTAGCTACATGTGTGAGTTACTTAACCTCAGTTCTCTCTAGTCTGAAATGTATACAATGGTATTCACTTCCTGAGGCGGTTGTTTGGATAAGACCAGAGTAGACAAGGGGACCAGTTTCTTTTGTCTCTAATTTCCATTTCAGTGAGTGTGATTTCCACAAACCACACATTCAGGTGTACAGGAAATGAAACGTCATGCTCTGTAATTAAACTGAATCTCTAGCTTGAGCTCCTATTTCTATTGATGGCAGAAATCTTAGTCATTTCCAAGTGAACGCAACAGCTCTGTGTGTTCTCAGACAATTGTTTTAAACCCAATTAAATTCATGATTTACCTCACCACACAATCTCTCCAGTGTGGCATCTAAGATCTCATGGATCTTCTGGGTTTCCGGGTCAGGCATTTACTCCTTGGTCAGCTTGTTGTCATTGGCATCCATTGGGATCTTCCCTCGGACTGCCTCCTGGGCTCTCGTCACCCTTTGTGCAGGCGCTGGCTGATATGTGATGGGTCCTGCTGCATCTTCTGATGCTCATGAAACATACCATGCTTCACCTACTGCTGTGTGGCAGCTTCTTACCCTGACCACTCTATCTGTTCACCAACTATTTCTGCCAGCTAGAATGTATTTGCCTTTTCAGGGCCATGTGAAAACATGAGTCTCCCCTGGAGACATGTTAAGGTTTGAGGGATTGACCTGAGCTCCTTCAGACCTGCCTGGCCCCTCATGTCTAGTTATTACTGTACCAACACTCAGATTCCCCATTAGGTGCTTTTCTTTAAGAAATAATGTCCTTCCAGAATACACGCTGGGAAGCTAAACCCTGGTCTTGAATTTACAAACCTAGCCGAGGTTTCTCTGCTTATACCCTCCAGAAAACAACAGGAAAAAGGGAACACCTTACATAGGCCTCTCGTAAACCCACATAAACCCGATGTTCAAAAGCTGTGCTCTTGCTTTTCTCACTGTGCCCTGCACCCGCTCCTTCCCCCTCGCTCACAGCACCTCATGTGGATCTGGGCAAAGCCCTGCTTGCATTTGGTCATTGATATTTACAAAACCTTTCTACCCGCAGCCTGGACCCATAGTAGGTGAACTTCCTCAGATGTGTTGCTACCTTAGCAATCTTCTTGAAACCTGGTCTTTGACGGAGCTGGATGAGTCAACTGGACAGAAGCCCGTCAAGCTGCTCTAGAGGTTAAGGCCAGTTTAAGGCCAAGTGATGGCACTGAAGTCTTCTTCCCTGAATATTGTGTGTTTTTGTTTTGTTTTGTTTGTTTTTACGTCAGGCTACTCACATAGTCATTGCTCAAGAAGCAAATGAATGAATTCAGATCATAGAGGTTTGAAAGGTAGTTACAGGTCAGTGTAAGTGCGGCCTAGGCTATCCTGTCCACCTGGTTTTATCATCCTGGCATAATTTGGTCCCTCTCCCAACCTCTTAAGCACAGATATGCTAATTTGGTTGCTTAGCAATCATTCAAAATGGAACATCGCTATTGGACTGCTTTTAATTAAACCATGGTTTCCTGGTATAGTCATTTGATATCAGGATAGCTGAGAAAACTCCCTTAGCAGCTTCAGAAAGGGGCACAGAGACTAGTAGTTATTCTACATCCCAAAATTGTGATGGTGTGTTTCTTATTTGGTCTGTGAAAACCTACCAACACTCACACACACACACACATGCACGTGCCTTCGCACCCGTTTAAACAACATAGAATTGCCACTCCTCGTGCTGGTATAACTCTGAGAGTAACTCACTCTTGGTTTTGGCTTTAATTCTAGTTGTCTGAAAAGTTTGCTCTGCAGGATTTCCAGTTGACTGTCTAAGGATCAAATACCCCTCTGCACCACTCATTTTCTAAGCCACACTGTTTGATGAATTGTTCTCTTTGTCTCTGTCTCTCTGTCTCTTTTGGGACTGATTCAAGGACTAACTCAATAGTGTTCATATTTGCCCATGACTATAATTTGTCTAGGATTCATACCAACTAAACTAAATCTATGAATACCATATTTATTAGAAGTCCTTTTTCATGAAATAGGCATCTGTCTCTACCACTCAAATTTGTAGGTGTTTTTTTTTTTTTTTTTTTTTTTTTTTTTGCGGTACGTGGGCCTCTCACTGTTGTGGCCTCTCCTGTTGTGGAGTACAGGCTCTGGACGCGCAGGCTCAGCGGCCATGGCTCACGGGCCCAGCCGCTCCGCGGCATGTGGGATCTTCCCAGACCGGGGCACGAACACGTGTCCCCTGCATCGGCAGGCAGACTCTCAACCACTGCACTACCAGGGAAGTCCTGTAGTTTTTTAAACTAGTATTATTTAATATTGTTGCATAAAGACTTTCTGAACTCACTTTCCTTATTGTTCTAGAATTTTGAGAAAATATTTTTATGACCTCCCTAGGATTTTTCTCTTGGAGGACCAGTGCATTCAAACGCATGTGTTTTGATGTCTTTGGACGATGTAAAGTTTTTTTTTTAAGTCGTTTTTATAAAGACCACAAGCCTAAGTATCTTTAAACATTGAAGATAAAGCAATAGAGGAATGAGAGAAATAAAAGACACTGAGACTAAGCCTCATCCCAAAAGAATTATGAAGGCACACACTCTAGTCCTCAGATAATTAAGCTCCTTTTTCACAAGAAAGAAGTTTTCCCTTCTGTAAATGAGAGGAAGAGTGAAAGGCCAGAAAAAATGGGAAATCAAGATTGAGGTAAAGCCAGAATGTGGAGAGCTCACTCATGGGATAGTTTCACTCTCATGTCAGAAACATGAGAAAGAAATCAGCATGAGCTTTGGTGTCAAACTGAAACATTTTTCATTTGGCATGATGCTAATGAGAACTGAAACCACCATGATTTCCTGCCCCTGTGTTAAACAACACTAAACAAGTAAAAGTAATTCAATTATGTTCTCTAGAAAATACTTGCTACTGGAAGAAAAGCCTATGATGCAATGAAAAGAGCTTACTTATCGAAACTAACAGTTTTCTCATCAACACTCCATTTAGCAGTTTCTCCTTGCTGTTCCCACCCATTCAAAGGTACAGTGTCATAAACTCAACCCAGTCCCAACCAGTTAGCCACCTTTCAAAATATATGCATTGAAATTGCTCAACCCAGACACTAAAAACCTGTAACTATCCTCCCTTAAATCCCCTTTTGAAGGTGCAGCCGAGATTCTGTCAAAGTGATGTTAGCCTTTTCTGTAGTAGTTCTAAGAAACTTAGTTTCGCTTTATCAACAGCTTCATCTTGAGGTCTTTTAGGTGGCTGGTGGTCAACCCAACCTGGATTTTAATTGCCCCTTTACATAACTAAAGGTAACTCATTTAACTGATTCCAAATATAAAATACATAGACCCAAGATTTTCCCTAATAATACCTGCATATATGGATTTCATAGTAGTGCAAATAGAGCTCATGAATGAGGCAGCAATGCATCTGTGAATAATGTTCAAAAATTCTTACTTTCCTCCTAAGTCTTGTAAAGTGTTTGTAATGAACTACATGTGTCTTGGACTCCTTAATAGGGTACTGTCTGATCTTTACTTACTTTTTCTATAACCTAGGGTAATTTGCTTTTCTTCTCAGAGCTTGAATTTCTTCTTTAGTAAAATGGGGTTGATCACTATGCCACAAAGTTATTGGGAGGATTAAAGGGGTCCATGTAGGTAGAGATTCTAGAATAATCCCCAGCATATGGTGCAAATAAAATGTGTTGGTGCCCTTCTTCTTTTTTGTCTATTTCCTTCCTTAAACTTGGAAGTTTGCCATATGTTGAGAAAAAGTATAACTAGTTCTCATTTTTCTATATCGCTGGACAGAGAATCTATGAAAGTGAAGTCTTTGCATATCTCCACCACCCAGCAAATATTCTAACATTCTTAAGATTATTTTCACTGTGGGAGAGGAAGGCAGAATTTCACTGACTGAGAGAAAGCCATAAAACGTCCCATGGCTCCTTAACTACTGGGAAATAGCACATCTCCCTTTTAATTTAATTAGGAGCTACAGAATTTAACACTTTTTTCTGGTAGTTGATCTTTCTATCACATCTTTTCCTATCACATGTGGTATTTTTAGTAAACACTGAGAATTTGGGTGACAAATGACTTGTACAAATTTCAGAAGTTCAAATTAAGAATTTTACTTGTTTCTTAATGAAAATTCAAATTCCCCTTATGTTTGACTTACAATGGGTTAAGACCCATTGGGAAACACTAGATGTTGCCATATTTTTGTATCCAAGTTTAAGCGTGTTTTTCAGAGCTGGAATTTCCCTTTCTTTCCCTCTCTGTCCATTTGTATCCATCTGCTTCTCTCTCCCATGCACATATCTGTGCCTGTACCCACGCACCACACACACACACCTGTCTTTCTTCTCTTCCATGCTTTCATGTCACTGACTTTTACAGAATCTACGCTTAAGCAGTCTGGACAGCAGCAATCTAAAGACAGATTCCATCAAGCTCCTATCTGTTAGAACCTGCAGTGCTTGCATTTGGATTCGATATCTAACAATAATGTGGTGTTTTATAAACATTAGTGAGGATGATTCTGCACTGGTCAGCAAAGGTAAAAAAATAGGTGCTTTGGGAAAACAAATAAAAAAGGAATTGGATCTGTCTCAATAAATTGCACAAATTGTAAATATCCCAATGATGCAGCCGCTTACTCGGGCATAGGAAAATAAAGCTGACAATTACGCTTTAGAATGAATAGGTGAGTAATACGATGGCTAAAAATTGTCCTTACAATCGTTTTATTAAGTGCAGCACAGTATTTGTTTATTAAACACAGTTTCTGTTTCATCTGTCTGTTCAGTTCTTCAGATATCATTTTAATAATGTCAATTAAGATTTACATTCAAGTCATGATTCTTTTCTATTCTGGTTTGGGTCTGCAGATACACTTGTTCCATCAATTTAAACATAATTATAGAATAATCTTTCACAAATATTATACTTAATAACATGAAGGCATTTATACATTCTGGTCCTTCATTTATACACGTTAAAATTTCATTTCAAATTAGAGGACTTTGAATATTTGAATATCTTTTTAAGACATCATATAGGGTTTCTAGCATAGTGTGCATCAAAGCCCTAGAAATGGCCATGATTTGTCAGGATTACACAGCCTGCAAAGTCAGAAGCAACTTGAAAGAAATGATTTCTGGCTTCAGCAAGGCAAAACTTAGTTTGATTATGAGCTACACATTCCTCTTTGGTTTTAGAGATCAGAACCTGACATTTTACTCAGGCCAGGGTCTGAACAGAGTTTTGTGTAATGGGAAAAGTGACAGTCCTTTTAAGTTTTACAAGTACATACTGTAATGCAGAGACTCTATGTACAAGACTTTGCCATGACAAAATCAATAATTTAGGCCATTGTTTTGACATGAATTAACAGAAATATCACATCAGACAATTTTTAGTCCCCTCATTGAATGTAGAGTCCTAAAAATCTGCTGCTTAAATCAGCACTCAGGGAAAACATAAATTCCCATGACTTTTTTTACAGTTGTATAAGTCCCAACAGATGTGAATGTGCAAAGTAAATTTATTGCTGTATTTTGAGGGACTGTCTCTTATTTTTAAATATTTTCCAACATTTAATCTACATCAATCTTTTTTATTTATTTATGTCAGCACTTTTCATTAACTACTGTGAAACAAGTTCTCATAAACCAAAAAGACAGATTGTTCTGTTGTATAATGGTGGGTAAGAAAGATGGTAGAACTTGGTACTGGAACAATGTGGTCTGTTTGATTAAAATGTTATTTCTTTTCCTTTAGCCTTTAAAATAATGTTCTAAACATTAAAACAAAACTTAACGAACTTTGCACAGTGTTGATGGTTAATATTAGGTTGGTTAAAATTTCAGTAGATATATTATTTTTAAACGTTTTGGCATTTATAGACGTAAATTTATTAAACGTGTGGGACTAGATATTTTTCAAGACTCTCATCTGCTTTCATAATTAAAATCAAAGGATAATTAAATTTAATAAATATTCACTTCATCACTGTCTTTTTGGAAAAATATTTATTTCTACAAAACAAGCTCCAGCTATATTTCTCTAAAAATACCCTATAGTGACTTTGCAACTTAGTCAACATATTTTACCATTGTATGCTCTCACTTTGATCTTTTGTACTATCTAAATGTGCAACTAGGTTTATTTTTCCTACTAATTTTTCTGAGCTATATTTCCATATTCTTGGGGGCACATTGATTTTGTATTGTCAAGTGATAGCACCGAAACATCACTCTCAACTTTCTGCATTTAACTGCAATATCATTTATTGATAAATGACAATGTATCTATCCTATATTGACAATGTATCTATCCTATATTGCCCAGAACAGTCCTCGTGTGTATTTTTGTCCAGCCTTAATTATCAATTATGTACCTGATCCTCTTTCACATATATCCTGGTTTCAATGATAAGAACATCTATTTTGAACTTGTCAGAACCTCCTCAAAATAAGTAAGATTCATATATTATAACAGAAATTCTCCTGCTGCCTCCTTCTGGAATTTTTCTTATTTTTTTGCCCTTAAAACTATACTTCCTGTCTACTTCCAGCTGTGAGTAAACATAGACATAGATAAACATTGTTGATGCATGACCTTTGCCCAGATGTGATGGTAGGAGATGACACTGCATTGAGCAAATGAAGGAACTGCTGCTTGTATCAGCACTCACTCAAGAGGAAAGATCATTTCTCCTTTCTTGCTATTTAGCCAAGCATTTACTGTGGGGATTTCCAAAGACCTAGTATTAGAGTTTCTGTCAGAAAGTTGATGGTCATACACACATATCTAGAAAGCAAATAGTTTGAAGTCAGAGGGCATAACTCATTGCATTTATTCCATTCATGTTGTTAATTTAAGGTGTGCTTTCTATTTCAAAAGGTCAGGAAATATCAGTTTGATAGCTCATTCTTGTTATACCTAATATTTTCTTTACTTTACATGCAAACACATCCAAGAGCCCAAAAGAAGCAAAGGAAAATCAGGCAAATTTCCTGATCTTTGTTCAGTGCAAAAGCTGAACTTAGCAGCTCTGCTCATCCAGCTCCCGGAGAAATCAAACATCACAGAAAGTTTTGCCTTGCTGCATGGCCTTTCTGGCCTTACTTTTGAACAACAGAAGGCGTAAAAGAGCGATGAGGGCTGAAGCACAGGTCATATTCCCTGGTGATACAAACCCCTTACCTTGTGATTACCCCCAATGGTGTGCTAGAGCTGGCTGCTCCTGGCTTGGGAAAGCAAATTGTGAACACCTTTCTCTGAATTCAGTGACGTCTTGTTGGTATATGAAATCAGCATGGTGGGAACATTTATACAAAAGATATTGGCAAATACTACAAATCAAGGATTTTTTTTTTTCTTGAGGAGCCAACTATTAAACATTTACTAGAGTACCATGGATTACCTCTCTCATTAATTTGAGTTTACTGATTATTTTAATTTACTGCATTATATTTATGACCGATGATTTGTAGTTAATAGTGGAAGAAGATACCTATGCACTGTCTCATATTGTGCATGGATATTTTCCTTTGCACAAGTGGGATCATTCCTTTCCTATCTTTTTTGCACCTCACGTTTCTCACTTAATAATATATCCTGGGTGATTTTCCTAAGTCAGCACATACAAATCTACTTCATTTTGTATTAACAACTACATTACAATCCATAAGTGAATAGTGTCACCAAAGTTTATTTACCCAGGTCCCTTTAGTTGAAAAAAATAGCTAGTTTCCAGTTTTTAGCTATTATAAAGAATGCTGTGTTGACAACTTTTTTCACACTCTACCTTTGTGTAAGCCACTTTTATATAGCTATAGAAATATATAAAATGCTGAGTTAAAATGTAGGTACATTTTATATTTTGATTGATATTGTTAATTTGTGCTCCTAAAAGTATGAGTACAATTTGGCATCATTCAAAGTATCATTTGAAATGGTAACTCTTCTCTTTTCCTTCTTCTCCTCTACACTCCCCACCCCTATCTTATTTTTCTTTAATGGCAGGCTAGATCAGATTTGAGATGCAACATTAGGCATAGGTAATTTTCATCCTTACAGGGATATATTTCTAGTAGGAGGATAATATAACAAAGATAAAAATGTCAGTGTTCTTTTAAAAATTGTGTAAAAATTTTTAAAATCTCGGTGTTCTTTTAAATTTCAGCAAATAATTTTGAAGTGCTTACCTATGTATCAGGCACTATGATTAGAAGATTCTTTTAAATAGATTTAAAAGGCAGACCTGTTCCCTGACCTCACGTAGCTCACACTCTAATAGGAAAGCCAAAACAGAGTCAAATGTATTTGGCAATCCATCCACTCCCTACATTTGTTAGGCCATTCTTTCTGCAACACCCTGGTCTACTTTTCTAAACTCCTTTTAAACCAGTTGTTCTTGGATATGATCCCATCCTTCCCCATCATGGGAATTCCCTTTCCTCTTTTATGTATTGTATCTCGTCTTCCCTTTTCTTAGCTTTTTCCCTTATTTTTGATACAGAATATCTTCCCACAGCTAAAAGGTGCATGGAAAGTACATTTTTTTTTTGACACTTAGCTTTGTTAAAATGTCATTATTCTCCCCTCATACTTTCTATATCCTAGCTTGGTTAAGAATTCTGGTTGGAAATAAATTTCTCTTCGAATTTTATAGAATTTGTTCTATTATTTTCTAGCTTTCATTGTTGCTGTTGAGCAATCTGATTGGGAGCATAGGACCTCTAGTTTCTCTCTTAAATTTTAAAGAGATGTTTCCTTACCCTACATATTCTTCAATTTCCAAATGAAATGTCTTAGAGTGGATTTTTTGAAAAATTCATTTTGCAGAGCATTTGGTAGATCATTTCAATCTGGAAAATAATTACTGATTATTATATGATTCTTACAAAAATAAGTATGTCGATTAGAGCAAGATCATGTTAAAATGATCTGTTCTAGGTGTTGGATAAAATAGGAAAGCCAATGATCCTAGGAAATAGTTTTGTATTGTTTTCTTTCATATTTTCTTCACTTCCATAGCCTGCCTTTTGGTAACTCTTCTTATTGTGGCCTCTCCCGTTGCGGAGCACAGGCTCCGGACGCGCAGGCTCAGCGGCCACGGCTCACGGGCTCAGCCGTTCTACGGCATGTGGGATCTTCCCGGACCGTGTCCCCTGTTTCCCTAAATTGTGTAGTGATCCTTGTTTCTCTGTTCATGTTTAGGTTGAAATACTCAAAAGCTAATTTTAAGGTCAGCATGCATAGCTGAAACTTATTTATTGGTGGGTATCATAAAAGGATTATTGAGTAAGAACCCAGCTGTTTTGTCAGTGACCTCAAATTGTCATATCTGTAGCCATTGTTCCTCAGCTGGTCAATTTCCCCAAAGAGAAATCCTTTAATTCCTTGTTAGTAGGAGTGGAGAACTGGAGAGGTGAGATGTAATATGAGGTCAGGCAGTTTTCTGAAAGCTTCAGGTATGAAAGGGGTTGGCAATCTTTTTGCCTGATGTCCCTAGAGTCAAGACACTCTTTCAATTCAGCTCTCCAGAAAAATCTTGTCTTCTGCCAGGCTCTACAGTCTGGGAAAGGGCAGATCTGAGATCTAACTGCTTAAACACATTTCTAATAATCCGTCTGTTTTTAGCACTAGTTCCTGAGTTCTGAGGTGTGAATTGTCTTGCTTCTCATTGGCTTCCCTTCCTGTGAACACTTCGGTTTTAGCATCCTCAGCTCTAAGGCAATCATGTCTTGTCTATACTCTCAACATCTTCAAAATATTGTTGACAACTTTCTTCTGCTGAAACCTCTTTTCCTTTCTCTGGCCTTTTTTGTTACTGTCTGTTACTGTCATTTTACGGCCTTTTTTGTTACTGTCTGTTACTGTCATTTTATAGGTTATTGTAAGATAGGAAGGATAAAGACCTTGTTAAGTTGGCTACATTGAACCACAGAGCTTTCTAATAACACACCATGCAGACAGAGCTCAGCTTTCGGTGGACATGGCCAGCACTCAGAAAAGGCAGAGCAGGCAGTGCTATGGGAAATGCAGTTAGAAGAACACATATCACTTCCTGCACTGTAACAGGGAGGTTCCTTCTCTCCTATTAATATTCCCTGCAATAGAAAACATTTCCCATTTACCTGAAAGAGATCTTTCTTAACTTTCAGATGTATTTGTTTCTGTTATGAGTTATGCATAACTCATTTTAGAAAATTTGACAAGTGAAGCAAAATATAACCAAGTATATATTCATATCCTTTGTTCTAATCTTTCTTTCAATACTACGATTGTAAGATATCCAGTCTTTTGTAATGATTTCCCCATGCTCACTATATTTTCGGTATAGATTTTATTTATTGTAAGGGAAATACACAAAAAAGTGCATATATACATTTTAAAGACAAATAATAAACATTTATGTACCCCCTCCATAGCTTATGAATTAAAAAGTATTTGTGTTATCTTATTGGCCAGATTATGAACTCTTAAGGATACATAATATTGGAAACTTGGCTTTTCCAAGTATTTTACACTTAATGTATGCTTAATTTACTCGTCAAAATAAGCATATGAGGTAGATATTAGTATTAGCTGCCTTTTGGGTATTAGGAAACTGAGGCTTAGGGTGGTTAAGAATTTTGGCCAGGTAATAAAAGGCAGATATGGTATGTGTACATTATATGTCAGGGTACAGTGAAGAGGCCAACTCACAAAACAGTTATTTGAACAGAGCAAATTTACTATAAAGAACTGTTACCCAGGTATAATGGTTAACTAGGTCAGCAGTCCCCAACCTGTTTGGCAGCACGGACTGGTTTCATGGAAGACAATTTTTCCATGGATGGTAGTGGGGAGGATAGTTCAGGCGGTAATGGGAGGGATGGGGAGCAGCAGGGAGCGATGGGGAGTGATGGGGAGCAGTGTGGAGTGATGGGGAGCGATGGGGAGTGGTGGGGAGCGATGGGGAGCGATGGGGAGTGGTGGGGAGTGGTGGGGAGCAGTGGGGAGTTGTGGGGAGCGATGGGGAGTGGTGGGGAGTGGTGGGGAGCGATGCGGAGTGGTGGGGAGTGGTGGGGAGCGATGGGGAGCGGTGGGGAGTGGTGGGGAACGATGGGGAGCGGTGCAGAGTGATGGGGAGCGGTGCAGAGTGATGGGGAGTGGGGGGAGCGATGGGGAGTGATGGAGAGCGATGGGAAGTGGTGGGGAGTGGTGGGGAGCGGTGGGGGGCGGTGGGGAGTGGTGGGGGTGTGGGGAGCGGTGGGGAGCGGTGGGGGGCGGTGGGGGGCGGTGGGGAGCGGTGGGGGCGATGGGGGGCGGTGGGGAGCGGTGGGGGAAATGGGGGGCGGTGGGGAGCGGTGGGGGAAATGGGGGGCGGTGGGGAGCAGTGGGGAGCGGCAAATGAAGCTTCACTCACTCTCCCACTGCTCACTTCCTGCTGTGTGGCCCAGTTCCTGTATCAGTCTGCGGCCCGGGGGTTGGGGACCCCTGAACTAGGTAATTAAAAGGGTAAAAAGAAAATTCTATGGAGTTAAGGAAGTAGCAACTGTAAGAAACAGCTACTACCTCTAGAACTGAGGAAGAAAGTAAAGATAATTGGAATTATTACAACCTAGAAACTTAAAGGAAGGTCTCCGTGTTTCCAAAATGCAGATCTCTGAGGAAGAGGCACTGCTCAGCTGGCTTCAGTGTTTCTGACCATAAAGGAGGAGCTCTGTTGCCCTGGGACCCAGAACTCTGAGGAACAGGTGCCAGCCAGGTATTGGTGTCGCTGGGGAGCCTTGAGGAGGCTGGTTCTGCAAGCCTAGAACAAACTGCGAGCTGGGCTAAGCTGCTGCTATGGGCTAGAACTGCTGCTACCAGGGTGACAAAGTGTGGCTGGAGGGATGTTCACAAGAACTATACCCAGATAGCCGACAAGAAATGTACAGTAAGGGGCAAGAAGTAGCTTCTTCTTCCTCCTCCAGCCTCCTAGTCTGCCTCTATCGCCCTGTATTGGCAGAGTCTAACATGGAGCCACCTGGCAAAGCAGAAAGAAGTATGGCTGGTGAGTCTTTGCTTCAGCATCACAAAGTCAACAATAGAAGGTTGGACTTAGAGCTGAGCGACAATAACCTAGTAACTGGCATATTGGTGCAAAAACTGAATTTATAATTGAGGTAAAATTTGCATGAGGTGAAACACATTGTGCTCAGTGTGAAAGCGCTGAATAGATGGTTGGTGAGCAGACCATCTACAAACACAGGTGAATAACCTCTGATTAAGTAGAGAAGCATTTAAATAAATAAGCCTGGCAATTGAAAGACCGATACTGAAAAACGGGCTCACAATAGTTAGAGAAAAGGTCTTCAGATCGTCTGACCTCCCCAAAAAGCCCTCAAATCATTTTCTGGGTGACTAAAACAAGTGGCTTTGACTTGGCCAGCTCCTATTTCCCACTATTCACTAAATTAACACACTCCTGGCTGAATATAGTCTGTGTTTATTCAACTGCTCTACGTTGTCGTTGTTAAAAGTTTGTACTGATGAAATAATTAAATGTACAGAGGATTCTGCTTACTGGAATCCCTTTGGGATATGGTGGCTTGAATCTATTAACTAACTCACATAGTGACAAAGAGCCCTGAAAAAAACATATTAAAGAGGCTTCTTTCATTTTATATTTCCTCATCCAATTCAAATTTTGCATCTGTAACAAGTACATTCTAAATCAAGATGAAGAGGGTATTTTATATATAAAGATCTTGGCTAACCTTCAGTAATTGCTCTTCGTTGATTTAACAGAAGTATAGCTCCTTTGACTTTCTGTTTGGTCCCTTGGGACTAAGAGCTACAGAGATTACTTGAACTCTCAAGTTCAAAGCTCAAGTGGATGTTGTGTGTAAATGCAGAATCACATGGAACAAAGTGGTTTTGGAGTCCACTGGGGAAGAACCCTGAGCTCAGAATTGGTTCCTTCTGAACAAGCCCTCTGAGAAACCTCCTAAGACATCACAGTTACCCAATGCTGTGACTTGTAGGACAGAGCCACTGGCCACTGCTTCAATAGGGAATAATTATAGGAAGTTACCAAACAACACAAAAGCTCTAGGAAATAGCTTTCCATGAAGAGATCTGAATATCATGAAAGTTTATGTAATATCAGATTCTAGATAATATCTTTCATTATTCAAACTAAAAATAGTGCTTCTTACAAATATTTTTACATGACTATATATATATATAATTCTTGGTGAAAATAAAAAATATTTTAATAAACATATTTTATAATTTGGAATTTATCATCTTCTTTTCCCCTTTTGTACTTATTGTTTTACTGATGTACAGGATTGGATCAATGCCAGGCTCAAGGCTGGCACCTAATAAACATTTGATTGATAGGTGGATTGATTGATTCTGCCAACCAAAGAAAACAATGGCTGATATGGCTTTACTTAATATGTCTTTCAAATAAGACAATCTGTGACTATAATATCAGTTTTTACCTCCAATAAAAACAAATCAAGGTTACTTGAAGAATAAGATTATTTTGGGTTCAAAGGAAGTCTTAATTTTATAAATAACACATCATTCCAAAAATTACTCAAAGAAAAGTGAAGTGATTTGGTTTGCCTTATTCATTAAGTATCAAGATGAATTCTACGTTAGCCTAATAGATAAACTGTTATTTGCCATAAAGTTTTTCTTAAAAGAAAATTGAGGTTAAAATGGGAATTATGTATATAAATAAAGCCGGCTTCATTATGACACATATTTAGTACAATAGCTAGCGTGGTTCATACAAATCTATATTAGAGAACTGCTTTGTTCAGTGTATTCATAAATCATCAGGAATTGGAAGTTAAAATTAAACTTAATAATTTAACAAATAGTATAAAATAAGAACATATAACAAGCACAGAGAATGATAGAGAGAAAATGAAAGCAGTATTTCTATGATGAAAAAATACATGCATAAATTGATTGGATCTGCTTGGTCTATTCCAGCTGGTACCAGCACATTTCATATTATGATGATGTGCTGTAATGGAAACTTTGGAATATTTGGGGCGCTCACCTAGGGCTCGTTCCTCTCCTTCTTTTACATAATTCTGATTTTGACTTGGTCTGTGTCATCCTCTGGACTTGATTTTGGGAGATGTATAAACAAGACATTTATTCTGTAGGGATGGAAATCCACTGAAAGATTTTAATATAGGGGAGAGTCCTGAAAGATTTGCATTTTGGAGTGATTTGCCTTCTATTTTGGAAGTGGATTGTAGGATAGCCTGGAGGCAAACTGGCCAATTAAAAAGTTATTGTAATCCTAGAAATGATAAGGACTTGAAGTAAGGCAGGTAGAGAAAAAAATGGAGAAAACGAGACAAATTAAGACTTTGAAAGTGGAAGTATTTACAAAAACATGGTTCCCAACTAGAAATAGAAAGTGAGAAAAGAAGAGGCTTTTAAGTTGATGAAGAAGGAATCTAAGATGAAAGTAAGCAGTTTTGAGGTTTTTGGTGTTTTGTTCTGTGTTGTTACCCATGTTATATACTGATGTACCTATTCCAGACTAGTGCCTGGAACATAGAAATCATTCAATAAATATTTACTGAGAAAATGAGTAGTGACTTAGGAACTAGATGGATGGTGGTGTCATCAGAGATATAACAGCAGGAACCAAGTTGGGACATGAAGAACATTGAGTGTTTAATTTGAGAAATCTTCAGTTTTAGGGAACTTAGAAATATCAGTTTAGAAATACTGGTCATCTAAAATAGTTTTAAACCACATGATGGAGAAAGGCATGGGTTGAAGCATTGGAAAGTGATTACCATATCAGATTGGTTAAAGTGGTGACCATGGTTCAGATTATCTTGGAAACATATGATGACTAGAAAAAGTAAAGGGCCAAGGATAAATCTCCAAGGAATTCTAATATTTAAGGAGTGTAGAGGGGACTAGAAATTGCAAGTGAGAGTAGGTGTTCCAAGAAGTAAGAATAACGGTGGTGTACGATGTCACAGAAATCCAAGGTAAAAGGGTTGCAAGAAGGAAAACTTGAACAATATTGTTAAATACTTGAGATACGTTCAGCAGAATTAATACTATATATGTGGCAACTATCTGGTTCATTCTTTCATTCTTTCATCTTCATTTATTTAATGAGCTGACATTTTGGACTATGTACCGGGCATTTAATTAGGCATTTTGCTACAGACTGGTGCTATAATGTTATACAAGATGGACATGGTTCCTGCCCCCAGATACTTTACAATCTAGTGAGAAACAGATAAAACAAGTAGAGAAATATGTGAATGGCATTATTTTATTTATGAAACTTATTATGAAATAATGTATTTTATTAAGCAAATGATAAGATATTATAATAGAGTTATGAAGGGATTGAGAGGTCATGTACATCAGATAGAGTAATAAACAAGATTTTCTCTAGGGAGGTAGCCTTCAAGCTGGGAGCTGAAGCATGAGAAAGAGCCAACCATGCAAAGGTCAGATAGAAGAGCATTCTGGGTTGAAGGAAAAATCAGCATAAAGGCCCTAAGTCAGAATGTTCTTGGTGAGTTCTAGAAAATGAAAGCTTGGGGTTGCTGGAGCATTGTAGGCAAGGGAACAAGTGCTGGGAGATGAAGTCAGAGACATATAAATCCTTCCCTGTAAGGATTTATATGTCAGGTTAAGAAATCTGCATTTTATTCTAAGTACAAGAGGATCCCATCATTTCATAACATTTTAAACATGATTGTTAAGCTGCTGTTATGAGGAGAAAGGCTTAAAAAGATTCAAGATTGTAAGTGAGAAGACTGGTTAGAAAATGGTGGTCATTGTCTAGATGAGGCGATGGTGGATCAGACTAAGGTGGTCATAATGGGGAAATAGAGGATGGATAGATTTGAGCTCTATTGTGGAGTACAGCTCATAAGGTGATTAAAACACTGACTGAGAGCTAGATTCAGTTAAACCAATTTGCCACGTTTTTGAAAGCACATTTCCAAATGCCAATTTATAAAACCTTAGAAGAAAAGTTAGTAGATACAGAATGAATGGCTGGTCTGGACAAGAGGTTCACGGTGGAGACCAGGGCAACACAATGGAGGCCATTGAAGGCTAGTGGTGAAGAGGTAAACCAGCTGCTTCTAAGAGGCAGGCTGAACTGAGCATGGGTCACCCTCACAAATGACTGAATAGATGACTACCTCCCCACCCATCTGTGCAGCAAATTCCAGCATAAAATAATCAATCTAATGGACTTTCTTTGACTTTATATATGACTATTTGAAGTCTGTTGAATAATACTATATTGCCCAACAATTTATTGATAATGTAAATCTATGCTTTGAAAAATCTGTTTGACCTCCTTACCTGCTCATCAGTGTTTTACCTGCTCAGCTCCCTTTCTCAATTCCTTCAAAGACTACTCCAAACATCTCCCACTTTTCCTAATGTTCCTACCGAACTTTCTTTTCTCTCTTTGTTGGTGTTCCAACAAAGGACTTTAGGTATGATGCTGATCAATTTCTTACCTCACTAACTATAAAATCATCTGTACCACATCCATTCTCTTATCCTTCCTTATAATCTCAGAGGCTGATATGTTCCTCTTCCTATTCAAGACCAACAAGATCATCTTTGCCCTTAATTCTACCACTTTATGACCCCTTAGGGATATTGTTCCAATGGTCATATCCTCTCTTTTCTATCTGTAAATGCCATACCCTATCAGGCCCTGTTCTTCAAACAATAATCATCTCAAGTCTTTCTCATCAATGAAAACAACCTTCCCCCTTAATTCAAATTAAATTATTAATTCCTTCAATCTGCATCCAAAATTTTTGAGAAACATATACAGACACACACACACATATATATATGTATTCAGCCACAACCTGATGCTATTTGCTTCCTGCTCATACCCACTGCTCACATATGATCTTGCTGCAGTCAGTAAGGGTTCCCAACTCCAAAATGTAATAAGTGGTTTGTGGCCCTTATTTTGTCAGTTTTTTGCTGCAAATTCTTGACTCTGCAAATCCTCTCCTTTCTATTTGAAATTGTTGAAGTCTTTGTATTCTATGATACCAGTATCAGATTTTTCAGTCTCCTCTGTCACCTCATTTTTGATATGTCCTTGAAATGGTGTGGTTCCCAGCCTTGGACCATGACCTGTTTTATTTTATACACTATCTTTGGGTTACTTTATATGGTCTCAAAGTTCCAGTTATCACCTACATATGGCTGACCCCCAAATTATATATAATCTCTTCCTTAAGCTTTAGATTTCCAACGGAACTTACTATCTTAGTATATCTTAATAACATATTTGCCACACCTGAACTTACTATCTCCCCTAAGCCTGCTTTCTCCTTTATGTAGATACTATCTTAGCTGATGGCCTGTCCATTGACGAAGGTTATGAGACCAGAGAGTAACTCACGATGTCTCCCTCATCCTTATCACTAACCACATGCAGGAGTTTCTACTATGGATGTCTTGGCTCTGTTGCCTCCTTACCATCACTGCAGCCACAGCTCTAGGCCAGCCCCCCATTATCTCTGAACCAGAGTAACAGCCTCCTAACCCTGACTCTTACCTCTAGTCTTTCCTACATTCTTCCTTCTCCTGGACTGTTCATTCCACTACCAGCCCCCGCCATCACCCAGAGCACACCTACTCCATGGCCTACACAACAGGGCATCTAAGGCTCTCTATGATTCGCCTGGGGACTTTGATTGTACCTTCATCCTTTGCTACTCTCTGCCTTCCTCTTTATGCTGCCATAGCCTAAATTGCTTATGTTCCTCAAGAAGATGATCTCCAGTTGTTGCTTATGGTTTCCCTCTGCTTGTAAAACCACTTCCCACTCTTCATATAGGTCAGAGTGCTGGTATCTATCATCTCTAAGACAATTTTCCAACCCTTCTTATCATGTCCCAAGTCTGTTTGTATCTTTTCCCTGTATTTTCTATAATACCCTCTGTAGAAATGTATTTCTTTACTCACCATACTAAAATATGTAATACACACACATTTTTACCAATTAGAGTGTAAGGACCTTGAGGGTAGGAGTTGTGCATTTTTCCCAGAAATTTTACAAGTTGCCTAAGACATGATGAAGTCTCAAAAATATTAATTGATTTTATTTATTTATTTTAATTTTAATTTTATATTGGAGCATAGTTGACCAACAGTGTTGTGTTAGTTTCAGGTGTACAGCAAAGTGATTCAGTTATACATATACATGTATCTATTCTTTTTCACATTCTGTTCCCATTTAGGTTATTACAGCATATTGAGCAGCATTCCCTGTGCAATACAGTAGAAAAAAATATTAATTGAATAAACACATGAATAAATGAATCTGTGGTTGCTAAGGCTCTGGGTAAATACTCTGCCAAAAATACCAACAAAACAAAAAATTTTCTGAGTACACTCTGATCCCTGCCTTTTCACAATTAGAGGCTCATTCCTTCAGTTTATGCTTTTATCTCATATTAAAAGCCTCATGGATGGAGTAGGCACTTAGGGTCAGAAGGAAAAGCAGCTGGGGAAAAGAGATGTTCATGTGGAGAATTCCGACTCTTAGGGTAGTTGTATTAGCCCTAAAAGCAGCAGCACTGAAGGGAAGAAATATTTGTGAAATCCTAGTGTACGTGGAAGTGTGTTAGGTAATGCATTTTTCACCGGGTGAGTTGAGAGACTGCAGGATCACAATCACACTCCTCCTAGACTGTTGCCTTCCTGACTATTTTATCTAGGCAAACAAGGTTCAAGAATATTATTTGTTTCCTCTTGATTGTTAGCCATTGACATTAAATTTTAAGCAGCCCAAAAGGAATGCAATGCCCTACTTCTTTTGTCCCTTTTTGTTGGGCTTTCTATAGAACTGTAGATTCAAGGACAGGCCAATGAAAGGATGTGTCACAGACAGACCCAGACTGACTCACTGACCAACTGGCCGCAGGATCAGACTGTGTAAGTTTGAAGGAGAGGGATAAGAAGGTAGGAAACTAAGAAGAATTCAAGAAGCCGAGTACCTGCACCTAAGAAATATATGTACACATATCTGGAATGAAAAAAAATCCTCAGTCTGAAAATATTTAGTCTTAAGTGTCTACACTAATCAATAAAAAATGTAGGACCTGTGTTAACTAATGTCTTCACGGAGGCTCCAGTGCCCCTCCTTCTTGAGTCCCAAACCTTACCATAAATGGCACTAATGTCATGTATTCTGTCTATTAAATTTAGAAAAGAATTGTTCTGTCTACCTGCATGAAAAATTCATTGCTCCCTGTACTGGAAGTGGTTTTGTATTTAATATAGTTATATCTTACTTGTCAAATTGCTTTTTGGGTTAAGAAATTTTTTTTCTAATTCCCTGCTTTTATTTATGATCTTATTACATTTTTACCTGTTGATGTTTATTTTGTATTTGACGCTCAGTGAATTTTCTCTGGGCCTGCCTTCTTAGTACTGGCCGATGTTTTATCACATATTGATTCCCAATATTTTACACTGACTCACTGTTGATATGAGGATCACGCTGGGAAGTAAGATGTTTACATCTCGCTATGAATAGCAGATAAATGAAATAATAAAGGTTGCCAAAAGCTGAGGAATAAAGTAAGCCAGTGCTTGTTTGCTCTCAAGGATATATTGCTGTGGAGCTTAGAACCAGCTAACTTCATAATGCACAGAGTGAAATGGTTCTGGGCAGCAGGCTACTATTTTAGACATTTGAGATAGTGAAGAAAAATTTTGCAAAAAGCACTATTCAGAAGAGAATGCTTAATATTGGTCTATCATAAAGTACTTTATTGAAAATAAAAACCTGACTATTTTGGGCTTTGGAGGCTGACTGATTAAGTTTGTATCTTCTCGCTGCTTTCCAGTTCTGTGACCTGACCTTGAACAAGACATGTAGCCTGTCAGTGTCTTGGGTTCCTCACATATAAAATGCAAATAGTAATAACACCTCTATGATTGTTACGAGGAGCAATAGAGTTAATGCAAGTAAGCGTTTAGAACATTGCCTGGTGCATAATGTGTGTGATAAGTGTTAGCTATTGTTATTCCTATTATAATTAGTCATAAGGGAATTGCCTAAATAAAAATCCCATAAGTAGAGGCATGTTCTTTTAACCTTATTTCTGTAAATTTCTTTTGAAATAAGTGCCTTATTTAACCCACAGGATATAATCAATTGTCTACTTCTTCTGATTCAAGAACTCACATATCGATTTTATCAGACTAGCCTCAGTTTTCCAGGTAGAGTTGAATGCATTCTTTGGTCTCTCAAAGAACTTCCCTCACACTCTCTTGTGGCACTAACCATAATGTATCATAATTATCTGCTCACTTATCTTTTTCCCCAAGTAGGATGTTGATTCCTTAAGGACAAAGGCAATATATTATCCTTATTTTTACCTCTAGGATTGAGAAGAAGGCTTAGTAAATAATGGCTGTTCATAATATATTAGCTGAACAACAGATAACTGTCCCTAAATGATATGAGCTCTAATATTGTGCTGACTTGGACTGTCCTTTTTCCTGACCCCTTTTCTATATTAGGTATTAATTTCAAGTGCTCTGCATTAACAGGTATTAGTTTTTTTTTAATTTGGTTTAACATGATAACAAAGTTTAAGATAAAAATGATGATTGCGTAGGTATATTCTGTAGCTCTCTTAAAGTACAAGCTGATTGTGACCCAATCCTGGCTCGACGGTGTAAACTTATCAAAGTTCTTGTATTCTGTTCTTTACGGTGAATCTATTTTTATACCCTTCAAAGTAGTAGTGAAATACAGGTTTAAAAAAAGGAACAAATAATTAAATATAGCCTTTACTTCTCTAAATCTGTATGTGAAAGAGAACTTTTACTTCTAACCAATCTGCTGATTTTGATATCCTGACTTAGGGTAGTGGCCAGTGAGGAACTTGTCTGAAATGCAGACCCTTCCCAACATATGGAAGACAGTAACTGAAAGGACCAGATCAAGCAAGTGACCTTCCTATACAGATATTAATGGGCAATTTCAACCAGAGACCACTCTAATGTTATGATGAAACAAAGCACTATGAATTTGGATATAATCTCATAAATTAACTGATGTTGACCCTAGCAAGTTACAATCTAGGTTCAGTATGTATTAATTCCTGACAGCATTCCCTTAAAGCTCAAACACCCTCTTTCTACTTTGAAGGGGCTGGTGGCTCCGCATTCCTATATGTAAGGAAGAAAACATCCATTATTGCTCTCCCAAGATTCTTCCTTGGAGTTTGTTTTCGGCAAAGGCATGTGTTAAAACTTATCTCACTTCAAAAGTGAAATGCCCCAACCAGCAGACATAGAATTTACCGGTGTAACTATAATGACCAGGTTTTAATGAGACATGATCTCCAAAATAAAAAAGGGAAGCTATGCTTATTATGTTTAGTCGAATTTAATATGCTATAAAGCAATAATAATAAAAGTACTTTTGAGGTAATATAGGAAATCCACACACATACAAAGACATCAATACTAACTATGCCATGCTAAAATATATATAGATGTACATAATATGTATACATCCTGTAAATTGAGGTTGATAGCTAGTTGAATTCACATTTGGCTTTATTCAGTGTTTGGTTGCCAGCTGCTTTTCTTTTGTACATTGTGATTAATTTCACTGTCACCAGATTTTATGTTACTGAAAGAGTCTTTGACTGAACCTAGTTAGAAACCAGGAAGGGGACTAGGAACCCAAGTTGTTGGAACAGCCTCTATTGTAGTCTGATCTACTCACTAAAATTCTATGGTCAGATAAAAACTATGAAAGAAGAGTAAAAATAATGACAGCATTTTTGCTTTTCAAATGAAACTCTTACCATAGTGCTTCACTTTTTGAAATATTTTGTTTGTTCTGTATTAATGTACATTGCCAAGCTCTTAAACTTCTGAGAAAATGAATTTAAAAAGATATGCTTTCTCGATTGGTATGTGAGAAACCCCATGGAATGTGTAATACAAAAAGCTACATAGGCAAAATGTTTTATAAGCATGTTTAAAAGGGGAATCTATCCAGCCCTTTCTATAAGCTCCTGATTGCTGGTTTGTGTGCTGTGAAGAACAAAACTTCAACTCAAAATGCAAATCATACAGGAATCGTAAAAAGGCACAACCCAACCCTGCTATCACAGTAATTAAGATTTTCAAAGTAAAATTATTTTCTTCTTCTTTCCCTTTTCTCTCTCCCTAAAAGAAAAGAGGCAATTTAATGGGCTTAACAATTTGGGGATGCTTTCAGTCAAGGATGTTGCAGGTAAAATTTATGCCACATTTGTTCAAAAAAAAAAAAATTCCCTTTTTTGGTAGGTATAAAGTCCCTCCCTTAATTAAGCCTTCTGGGGTTTCAATGTGTTGATCTCATTTTAAACCAAGCTCAGCACAATTAGACACACTGAGGAGATGGAAGATAAGCAGTGTATACAAAAACATTTCAGACAAATGTTTCATCCTGCAAGGCCCTGATTTTCTCTTTCCATTTAAAAAATGTAGGCTCAAATAAAGAAAAGGAAAAAAAAATTGATTATTTTCAGCTTGTCATACATCTCATTTGGAGTGGGTCAGACCTCCCCGTTCACAATTACCACTAGTTAATCTTATCAGAGAAAAATTCAATTACATTTATCAAGGTTATTCCATAGACTCAAGCTATTGCTTCAAAAAAGAAATGGATTTTAGTATTAAGAATGCTGGTATTGTGTGTTCCCTCAACTTTAAAATAAAAATAAAAAAAATAAATAATTAGAGCTTGCTTTTATATCCATATTATTAATGGAGTCTTGTAATAAAGTAATATTTGACAGCTTTGTAAAAAGGATTATTAATACATAGATTATGGAAGTTTAGGAGAGAGGCTCATAACTGTTAATAGACTTCAATTCTCAGCCTACACTGACATTTTAAAAAATCTAGTTTCAAATTTGATAACAGATTACCAGCTAGGCTGGAAGCCAACCACCTGATTAAGGCAATTTAAATGCTTGCAAAGTGGTGAGATTAAAATCAAATAAGTGCCGATTTTTTTTCCTGCTTCACTTATCTTTCCCTGGATTCGTTCCTTAACTACCAGGTGGTGGAGGACTCTGGGTAATTTTCCTCTGCGCCAATTACCCCAGGATGGTTTTTAGGGTGAAGCAGAATAATTACTGCACTATCAATCCAAAATGGGCTGCTTAATGTGTTTAAGAGAGATTTTGAGCCTTAGCAGGGAGGCTGCCTGAAGCGTGCTCTGCTCGTGGTGCCAAAGCCCGCTCGGCCCACTAGGAGAGTTAACCGTTCAGTGAGAGTGCAGTACACACCCAAGGTGAAAGAAAACAAGGAAAACTCCCGGGAAGCTGTGGGAAAGTTAATGAGCTGCTTCCAACGTGTGGCAGGCTGCAGTCGCAGGTGGCTGACAGAGACAGGCAGGTTAAGAAAATAATATTTATCATCCAGCTGCCAGGACTCTCTTTATCAAAACTCTTTCTAAAATCCATACAACAAGAAGAAAAACGGGCTTGAAAAAAAATTTTTTGAAGAGAAACAAAAACAAAAAGCCCAAAGCAGCTGTTATTCAAATGCTCTTTCCTTGCTGATGGTTTAGAAAGAAAGCGGGATACAGCGACTGAATCTGACAGCAGTTTTTAAACATTTTCCTGCAAATAAAATGGAAAAAAAACCCAAACACCAGAATCAGACTATTTATTTAAAAATGAAAATTAAGCTGCAACTTTGAAATGACACTACTAAATTCTATTTTGTAGCAACCTCAAATGAAGTAACATCTTCCATCTGTTGAGCGTGCTCTGAATTTCCTTAATTATCACTATCTGAATGTAAATTTTGAGCTTTAGCCAGTTTGTCCAAAGAAGCACAATGTTAATTTAAAAGAAAAATAAAGAAATCTTTATCTGTAAGGGGGCTGCTGCAATTTCTTCCATTCAGTTATTTCTTTACATTGGTCTTTATATGATCTGTACCTTCTCTGTTTTCAGTGTGCTAAGATTTTTAAAAAATTATTTAATCGAAGACTGATTTACGATTTAGCTTAACAGATGGTTTGTGATAATGTGAGTCAAAGTGTTTTCAGAGAAATGCAGCATTTGAAATCATGAGTGTGTGTGTGTGAGAGAGAGAGGGAGAGAAAGAGAGAGAGAAGAGAGAGAAAATGTTTCTGTTTTTATGGATTTGCATTCCTATCTGTATCTGGAAGTCAGAGCTTTTGATTGCTGACCCCAGTGGGGTAGTATTCCATATGAAACTGATTTATTAATGCAACCATTCCTGGTTCCTTTCCTCAGTAATCAGTTTCATCTGAGAAGAAAAAAGATAAATGAGGACTGAGGGAAACGCATACTGCTCTGTGTTCTAAGTACACACGTTCTAAGTACACATTGGAAAGAATATCATGAACTTCCTATTGGTAGGAAACGAACTCCTATCCGTTCTGACAGATGCTCTGGTTTATAAAGAAAAGTGTTTTGTAAGGCTCACACACAATCCATTTAAGATTATCACATTAAACCATATTTACTTCAGAGGGCTGTAATAATTACAAATGCACTTGAAAATCCCCAGGACTTTGGCTGCTGTGTCACAGATTTATACTCAAACATTTTCATTTGATGTGCAAAGTGAGAAGTACTCTTTAGTGTCAAGACAATTATCTGATTCTACTAATAAATGACTGCACTAGTAGTCATTTTTAATTGAACAATTATAGGATATTGCACTATCAGTTGATTATAGAAGTCATTTCATAAATGTCAAAAATCTCTTTAAATGAATTAGGAAGCTCCAAAATAACTCCAGCAATCAGCCAGCAATAACACAATAATCTGTTTACCCTGTTGTCAGCTGAATTCTTACCATTTTGTTGAGGGGAGGACGCTACGAGGAAAAGCAGAGCACAGTGTAGTGAGCCTTTTCTTAAAGATTATGCTTAGCTCGAGCAGAAGCAACCACCTAAGCTTTGATTAACATAGATTTGGAGTGTTCTCAAGAGCTTGTCTCTGTATAAAATGTATTACAAAATTAAAGCTATCCCACAAATGCAGACATCACAAACATATATGTGTGTTCCATACATGAGAAATAGTAAGATAAGTTGATCCATGGGCACTGTGTTAGAAATTCTGGGCTTGGTCCATCAGGATTCTTTGCCTCACATTCCTTAGCTTTGGTTCTATGCCACCTCAATTCTTTCTGCCAATTATACTTGAGTTGAATCTCCTAAATGTTTATTCAGCAGTCATCAAATTTTATTTAAAAAATAACCCAGAAGAGGTACTATTCTTAATATCACATAACAGATAGATGCTGCCCTGCTGTTTTCAGTTTCTCGTACTTTGCTGTTGGCATGGAGTGTGCATGCGCATCTGGATATAACAACATCACATTTTCAGCTGGTGAGAGTGAAGCCAGAGGTGAATTAATTTTCACTTAAAGTTGCAATGACCACAGAATATGTTTCAAGACTTAATATGCAATTTTACTGTAAAATAAATATTTCTATAACACATGGCATACATTTCCCAAAAAAAGTACACTCTAACTTTGCAAACCAAATTTTAGGTATTTAATACATAATTTTTTGATTGCCATCTTTTCATATTTATTGCTTTCCACTCAACAGCGCTTCTTGATATATTAGCTATGCATTTATTTTTCTATGGAATTCTGATGATGTGACTTACAAGCAAAAATGTCGATGTTTGTCTTCAGATAAAGATATCATTTATAAAGTCCTTTGTGGAATAAAAATATCCAAAGCAAGAAATAAAACTTTGACTTGTTATTTCGTCAGTTTAGGATAATTTCCTTCAAGCTCTTTAGAATGTAATTTCCTCACATATTTTAACTTAGAGGCATCTGAGTACTCAGAATTTTCTGTCCCTCACTTGATATATATGGAGGAGACAAGATAATGCCTCATATGTTCTTTTCAAGTTGCACATTCAACAGCTATAGATAACACAGCAGACAAATTTCTTGGTCCCTAGAATATTCTTTGGAGTTGCCTTCTCTATCTCCCTGAGCAGGTCTCAAGATTAGGCCATATATATTCCCAAATCTCTGCTAGAGATCAGAATGATTCTACCAAAAAGTCAACTGGAATACCTTGAGAAAATGCTAAGAACAGAGAAAGGAAGATTACTCAAAAGACTAGAAAACTTATGACAGCATATATTTATGGGTAGGATTGAATGACATTCTTATTTCTAAGAAGACTAGGCCAGCTACCTGTGGTCTTATATTTCTCTTATCACGTTTACTGCTGGCAGTGTAAGCAGAGAAAACTCAAAGCAGCAAAGAAAAACCTCTATAAAGCCCACATGGTGTCTTAAGAGAACTGAAAGAAAAAGAAAAAAAACCAATAAAAACACGTATGGGTGTGTGGTAGTTATGACTGACTCAAAACTGGCTGAATGGCTTTGCCAGCGACATGGGTCATGACCTTAGATGACATGTTACTCACCTGACCTGTCCCTGAATTTTTATCTAATGTTATATAAAATAACTATTGCCTCAGAAAAATCTTTTGAAATTAGTTACTTAATTGCAAGATTTATACAAACTTAGATGAAAAATATCACACCTAAAATAAACTATTTACTGATAATGAGTGATATTCTGTTAACTGTTACTATACCACATTGTTTTCTCCATTTTCAAAGAAATGAAATAGAGGGTTCTTTTCAATCTGATATCATTTTTAGATACCCTATTATTTTATGTACCACTAAGAAAAAAATGTTTAGTTGATTATGTCAGTTGTAACACACATCTAGATATAGAATCTGAAAAAAAACATACCCCTTAGTTTCACTAAAAGAAGGTAGCATAATCATAACATAATTTTTAATGATTGAAAAGGTATCTCAGTCTCCTGGAATGTGTTAAAGTTACCATTATCTCCAAAAAAAAAAAAAAAACAACCACTATTGCAAAATAGGGTGGAAAAAAAGCGCTGTTTGATTATATTTTTTGCAATAAGTAATACTTTACCAGTAACAATAAAATTGGATATTATCATAAGTCATGTTTCTAGTCTTAAATGATAAATTATGTTTTTCTTACTGCCATTGGACAATTGAACAAACACACACATATATATGCGTATATATATATGTAAACAATACTAGTACACATTATATATACAAATGTCTACTTTATCACAGATTTTTCATAAATTTTAATGTAATGAATAAAAAAGTTTCAATGAATTTCTACTGATAAATCAACTGTAGAAATAGGAATAGAAAGTAACTGGCATACAAAGTAATCTGACAAAATTGAAAAAATTGAATTTTTATTCTACTTAATATTTATCTGTTTTCCTCCTTTACAAGATTTCTTTTCTTTGGTATTCCCCCATGAGTATTTGAGATTACTACAAGTAGTAATCTCAAATAAGGGTCATGTGTATGCTTATTTATATCAATATTATATTTCTAGTCATGCCTGTGAGGAAAACATTTTAAGGCCTGGAGAGTAGTAATAAAATTTTTTTACAAAATACAATCACAGAGTATTGCCTTATAATTTGAGCATTAAAATATGAGTTGGGGTTTTAGGAAACATAGACTGATGCAATCAAATAGTTACTCTCTAAACCTTTCCCTAATGTTAAGGGGTAAATAAAATGCATATATAGAAAAAGTTATTAAGAAAAAAATAGCTAGGATATATGGGGTTTTAAAGCATCTGTAAGGAGCTAAAATACAATGAATTGTGTATTATGGGCAATGTCTGGAGAGCCTTCTGCGCTATATAAAGCTACCAAAAAACTTTCTTTCTAAAAGTCCATCTTTTAATATTTTGGTCATAAAACTGAAAATAATTAAGAGACTTGAGCTCATTGGTTTTCAATTTCTGAATGTTTAGCTGAAACTCAAGTGTATCATATGCTGTCATTTAAAGACTTCTAAAAGGGAGCAATGATTAATTTGGAAACAAAACAAAAGACAGGAGAACACTTGCTACCTTCAGAGAACTGGTTCAAACTGGGAAATAAGTAAGCTTTGCCCTTTTTCACTTTCCATCTTCACTTTTTCCTGACCTTCTTACTTATTTTTCTGGTCCTTTTCCTCTGCCCTTGACCTCACTCCACTGCTCTGTTTTGGTGTGCTACTATACTCACATTGCCTGAGAGTACCTCTTGTTTCTAAATTTTGTGTGTCATACTCTATGCCCTAGAGCTTGTGGTTCTTAAAGCCTTCTTTAAATAACTAAAGTCTAGCAGTAAAATAATTCAAGATAACATACTGGTGTGAATCAACATTTCATATGTTACTCTTCCAACAGCTTAGCATTTAAAATTTTTTTTTAATTTTATATTGAAGGATCGTTGATTTACAATGTTGTGTTAGCTTCAGGTGTACAGCAAAGTGATTCAGTTATACATATACAGATTAGCATTTTAACAGAAGATTTGTTAAGGTTACTGCTTTATCTCAAAAAATAAATATGTAAACTAGATTTTCAGAAACAGGGACAATCTAGTGATTGGATAAGCTTGTCCTCAAGTTTGTTCTATATTTTTCAATCGGAAGATGTGTTTTCTTATTCTTGTTTCAACTGTAAGCCCCACTCTAGTATTTCTAATTGTCTCTTGGACATTTTCGTTGGTCATCCTGATTGTCTGGAAGGCATTTCATGTTTAACATAGTCCCAAACAAGCTCATTCTCTTACCTCCTGAAATCTTTTCTTCCTTTTGTGGAAGGTTAATTTCTTGGTTAATAGCACCATTGCCTTCTCTGCCAGCTTTGCTAGATTTACTGCCCACACTTCTTCCTCTCCTCTGGCCCCTACCCACTTTCAGCTAAGTAGACAAGTCTTGTAGATTGATCTCAGCATTAGCTCTTGAATCTGACTCCTATCTGCTCCTACTGACATTGAGTTAGTTTAAGAAAAGTAACTTTTCTTAATAGAGTTATTGCAGTGGACTCCTAAAGTTTGCCTGTAAGAAGGTGTTTTCCTTGTTTATAATGTGTGTACTCTCTAATACGTCACTATAAGTACCTTTTATAAATGCCAGTCATATGTTTCTCTCTTGTTTGAAAATTAGACTCCTCATTACTTTTATTGTGAAGTCTAATCACTCAAGCATGGAGTTAAAAAAACAACAACAAACTTTCACACCCAGGCTTAACTGTTCTCTTCTGCTATGTTTTTGCAAATAGCCCACCCAGCCCTTACTCCAACCTAACAGAGTGCCATTTTCCAAAAATAAATAACTCTTCCTTGCATTCTAGTCTTCATCCAGGTTACTGGATTGCCTAGAATGTATCACACTTACTGACACTCATGATTTCTTTCTCATCTTTAAGATTTATTTCAGATGTCATATCCTCTGCAAAGGCTTTCCTGACTCTCCCAGGCAGTTGACATCTCTAACTTAGGCATTATTTATTATTGTATTGTCTATGCGAATATGTTCCATTGTAGCCAATTCCCAACTGCCAGGACAGACACTGGACTTTCCCTTTTATATCATAATAACATCTCTTGGTCCCAAAACCTCACTCCATGGTTGGAAGTTATCAAAGTCCTGAACCATTGAAACACTGAGGGTATCCATTCAAAATAGTTTGGATGGGGTTTAGTACACGCAAGTCTTAGATCAAGGTGGGGGGTATAATAAAGACTATGTCTTTTATCTGGAGAAATAATGACTGACACACAGGCAATTGTTGGTGGAAGTCCTTACCAACAGCCATGAGAAACATGGCTAAGATCCTGAATTGTGACTGTGGACAAAGGGATGGAGAGAAGACAAATATGAACTTGGTGATCAGTGTGACATGGGATGAAGGAAAGAGCAAAGTCTAGAATGACTCTCAGGTTTCTGGTTTTGCTAAATATAGATTCCCAATAAGAGAAAAAGTGAATGTAAGAGGAGAATCAGCTTTGAACATCTGGATTTAGCTGCTTTTATCATCAAAGCATGTATTTCCTTTAAATAATTAGATATATTAGACTGACATCCTATGGACTAGATCAGATGGACTTTTTTTTGTAAAGGGCCAAACAGTAAGTATTTTTAGCTTTGGTTGCAGCTGTTTAAACTTGCCTTTTTAGGGTGAAAGCAGCCATAGACAAAATAGATAGGCATGGCTCTGTTCCAATAAAGCTTTAGTTACAAAAACAAATGGCAAGCCAAACCCAGCCTACAGGCCATAGTTTGCTGACCCCTGATCTAGAAAATTGAGGTTCGCAGTGTATAGGAGGATGAATGCCATCACAGTGGATGAGATTATTCAAAGAAAGAATGTAGAGGGAGATTAGTGTGTCATTGGATCAGAAGAGTAGGATCCATGAAGAAATCAGCATAAAATGATCAGATGCCGGAAGTGTTGGAAAACAGGAAAGAAGATTGTTATGGAAATAGGCAATGGGATGTTTAAGAAGGTTAACTCTTAGTGCAGTAGAGCTTTAGTAAATATGGGCAAAAGAGAAAGAAAAAAAGATCACTGACTTGATTTTGTAATGAAGCAATCACTAGTGACCTGAGAGTGAGAAATTTCAATAGAGTGAGGGGACAAATGTCACTTTGCAGTAGGAGGAGTCAATGAAAATATAAAAGGGAAACCAACGAATATCCGTGACTCTCAAAATGTTGACTCAGGTAAAAGACTGGCAACCTAGTGCAAGGGAAGAAGTTTTTGTTGGTCCCAGTTTTGCACTGCCCTTTGACCATCTGTATAGATTTAGGCAGGGTATGAAATATATATTAATAATTATACATTGTTACTGCTATTACACTCTTTAAAATCTATAATTAGCATGTGTTACTTGGCATGCAGGCAAATTGAATGTTTTGGAATTTTAAGAGTACAGGTTAAGAATTATTTGTTCAAGCTTGTTCACTGCTAGTTTTCTTTTCTCTTTCCTGGTTGGCCTGAGTCTGTTAGCCTCTCTTCAAGCACACCTGATACCCTTTATTAAACCTTTCCTTCTGCATTCTTCCAGAATTGATTTGACTCCTTTTCTCTGTGACATCCTCTGCTTGATCTGCTTCTATTCCCGTATTTGCTCCAGTTATGCTAATGATGGTTCATATAGGTGCCATATCTGAAATGTCAGTCTCTTAAACTTTAGTACTTGACAAAAGGACAATATTTACCTAAGAGAGAGTGAGGTCACATGCACATAATCAATATAAATGTGAACGTGTATGTATGATAATCTCAAAAATGTATTAGAATCCTGTGAAGAAAGTTTCAAAACATTAAAATAATCTGGAAGAAAGTGATTATATATTTAATATTCAAAATATACTTATAAAATGAGGATTCCTACCATTCCACCATCCTGCCCTGTCCAAATATGAAGTGATGTTCAGAGAAGTTGTATGTTGAAAATAGTAGTGTAGTACCAACACTTATTCTGTGCCCACCTTGTGGAGAGATAATATATATTATTCCTGAATTATTCATTATCTATGAATGGAGAAAATTGTGGTGAAAATTCATTGAGTAATTAATTCTGTGCCAGGCCCTATTCTAAGCATATAGTAAGTGTTAACTTATTTAAGTCTTTTTTTTTTTTTTTTTTTTTTTGCGTTATGTGGGCTTCTCACTGTCGTGGCCTCTCTCGTTGTGGAGCACAGGCTCCGGACGTGCTGGCTCAGCGGCCATGGCTTATGGGCCTCGCCGCTCCGCGGCATGTGGGATCTTCCCAGACCGGGGCACGAACCCGTGTCCCCTGCATCGGCAGGTGGACTCTCAACCACTGCGCCACCAGGGAAGCCCTATTTAAGTCTTATAATAGACATAAGAGGTAGTTACTATTACTATCTCCATTATACAGATGAAGAAACTGAGGTTCAGAGAGGTAAGTAATTGATCCCAGGTTACATGACTAGAAAGTAGTGGAGCCAGGATATGAGTTCAGGAAGATGGCTCTAGAACCTTATCTCTTGACCACAGAGATGGTGTGGTTAATTGTTAACCTGTGAATGATGGAGGTCAACTCCCCCTGGAATATTATTAATGCATTTGAGAAAAAGAATCAAAAGTAACTCAAATTTCTTTTTCAGTAACATAATATTTCTTATAGTAATAAAGGTCCAGACTGTTCCTTTCATTTTCTCTCGAGTCTCTAAGACACTATCCCTATAGGCCTGGTCAGTATTTCTTATCATACTGTGGATGGAGCAAGAGGCTTTCAAGGTTTCTCAATCATACTTGAATCAGAATTCTTGTTAGAAAGTACAGACAATGCTCCAGGGCATTGTAACCTCAGTGGGAATTTTCTGGCTTCACAAACTTCAGAATTAATAGATTCCATTTGAGAATTACAGAGAAAGTGTGAAAAAGTGACCTCATCACAGTCTCCACCCTTCTAGTCCTTCTCTTCCCAACCCACTTCAATTTTTTTCTTTCTCCATAGATAATTTTTAAAAAAATTGTTTCATCTGTAGTCCAGAGGATTGTGAGGAGGCTTAAAGGAACCACAAGCCAGCAGAGCTCAAGAATGTGAAAGAATGGACCACGTATCAAGGTGATTCTGGTGAGACGTCCATTAAAGGGGATAAAGGGTAGATGCTGTTCCCCCAGGGCCTGAAAGGTGCATCTGCTAGGTTTCATCTTGCTGTCTCTTATTTCTAGATGCAAACAAATGTCTCCCCCAAGTTTTTCTCTTTCTCATCAGCAACTATATACACATAGGTCTACTACAATATGTTCTGTTGAGATTTCCTCAAGCTTGCAGCCTCAGAGCTACAACTGATTAATTCATTCAGCAAAATATTTTTCTGATACCTTTGTTAGACAGAGTACATCTGAACTACTACTCATACAATGGCATCCTTGAGTAAGTACTCTACTCATTTGCAGTATTGACTTTCCAGAACATTTTTCTTCCTGTCATTCAAGGGAATATCTGTTACATGAAATCAGCCCCTATACTCATAATATTATAGAAAGAAATTTAATTACTGAAAATATCAAAACAACATATGATTAGCATTAAGCTCCTAAGCAGTCAGTGATACTGAGAATTCCTGAGGATATTTCTCTAAATGCGGCATGTGGGATCTTCCCGAACCAGGGCACGAACACGTGTCCCCTGCATCGGCAGGCGGACTCTCAACCACTGCGTCACCAGGGAAGCCCTTGCTTTATTTTTGAAGCTCAGTTATAAAGAACATATACCTCTAGAACAGTTTCATCCTCTTGATAAATGAAACTTTTATTATTATAAAGTTTTTCTCTTTATTCCTTTTATTCTTTCTCTAGAATCTACTTACTCTTATATTTATACCACAACTCCAGCATCTTTAATGGAGTGTTCAAGTCCACTGTCTGCAGCTTCAAGCTGGGGTAGTTTATATTTCACAACCATCAACCTGGAAAGGGGATGACCCTGGTGTGATTCCCCCCCTGCATCTCTAAGAGCATCAAGGAATTTCCTTTCCAGTTCTGAGCTCAGCCTTCAGTTGAATGAGAGAAGAGGAGCAACATGAGGATGAGGGGATGACAGTAACAGGAAGTGAACAGTAATAAAGGATGAGGAAGGTATGTGAATAGGTGTTTTGAGGATGGAGTGGGTGACATTCAGCAAAGGGGACTGGTGTAGGGACACAAAGCTGAAGCAAGAAGGATGAACAGAGCTGTTGCCTTATGGCTAAATGTCTGGAATAACATCGCAAATGCACACTTATACATATTGGTATTTTGATACTTAAAATGGGCAAGTTATACCAGAATATTGCGAGCAATTAATACAATCACCAGCTATAATATATTGGGGCAGAAAATTCAAAAATGCCAGAGTATCTGAGGTTTTAGATTTTAAGCATGCATGTGAGAATGTAATATTTGATGATCTTGAGCCTAGCAGAGACTTAATGCTTTGGGTCTGCATGCATCTGACAGTTTTCCTTCCAATCAAAGGATAGCTTCAAATAACAGTGAATCTTTCCATATGATAATTATTTAAAAAACAATTTCTCTATAACAAAACAAATAAAAGGAGAGAGAGAGAGATTGTACAGGAGCAGGAACAAATGGTTACTTGACATTCATATTCCTGAGCAAACTTGTAAATAGTAGCATCCTCACCGGAATTAAATCAGTTGCACTGTGAGTAACTCTAGAATTCAAAGGGGCCACAGTTCTTCACTCTGTGTTGATGGAACTGAACGGCATTAACCTTTTCACTTGCGCTAACAAAGACAAGTGAAGACACAATGTGCTATGACTCCTGCACATCTATGTTTTGTTTTTTGCCCAGGGCCCTCTACAATTATCCCACACTTCAGAACTAATTTCTCTACACGTTTACTTACACTGTTTCTGCACGACTCCTGTAACACCACAATCTCATTAACTCTTTCCTTTTTTTTTCTTCCAAAAGGAGGATTTTTAAGGACATAGAAGAAATAATTATTCAGTGATATAATATTGAGTAAATCGTTGTAGCTTTTGCAAATAGGTTAGCCTTCATCCAAAGTAAACGTTTGGTTTTTTTTTGTGTTTGTTTTCTTACTCCTTCAGTCTTATAAATAAGATAACACTCTACAGCTTCAATCACCAGCTCTGACTACTGTTCTCCCAGTACTGAATTAAAATTCAGATTTCTTTTTAGGTGGAGACAAGAGGGAAAGGGAAAACCAAGTTGAAATTTAGAACTTAAGTTTTTTCAACAATAAGAATCTCATTACGTAAATGTTTATTTCTTCACTTTTTATTTTTTTATTTTTATTTCTTGATGTAGACCATTTGTAAAGTCTTTACTGAATTTGTTAAAATATTGCTTCTGTTTTATGAGTTGCTTTTTTGGCCGTGAGGCATGTGGGATCTTAGTTCCCTGAGCAGGGATAGAACCGCACACCCTGCATTGGAAGGAGAAGTCTTAACCACTGGACCACCAAGGAAGTCCTTTCACTTTCTTTTTAAATTAAAAATATGTATATGTAATGTACAAAAATACATATATCTATGTATACATAAAACATATTTTTCTTTTGTTTTATAAGCATAAAGTTGGCAAACAACAATTTAGCACCAAGGATAAGCTTTTTTTAGATACAGAAATACGTGCCTGTCTTTTTGCAACTCACAAATAATTTGAGCATTGCAGAGGGATGGAAAGTTGCATTTTAAGGCAATCTATAGTATGGAATTCTCTTGATTACAATGAGAAAACCCACAAAACTTAACTGCAGAATGTTCACTATGTAAGTAGAGATGGGAAAATCTTGTTTGGCTATAGTTGTAATTTTCCTTAACCAAGAGTATGTTTGATAGCAACCAACAATATACTTCTATTTAAAAAATAACACAGCCCAAGAATTAACATTAAAAAATGTCCAGGGCTTCCCTGGTGGCGCAGTGGTTGAGAGTTCGCCTGCCGATGCAGGGGACACGGGTTCGTGCCCCGGTCCGGGAAGATCCCACATGCCGCGGAGCAGCTGGGCCCGTGAGCCATGGCCACTGAGCCTGCGCGTCCGGAGCCTGTGCTCCGCAACGGGAGAGGCCACAACGGTGAGAGGCCCGCATACAGCAAAAAATAAAAATTAAAAGTCCAAATTTCAGCAGGAAGAGTTGAACAATCACGTTCAGTTGTTTGACTCTAGTGCACACAGGGAAAGGCAGCTGACACAATGAGTCCGATAATGCCTTCATGGTAGATTTGTAAGAATGGGGTCTGCTTATCTGGAAGAAGAGAGGATATAGTAGAGGACATGTACGCTGTTTTCAAATATTTGAAGATTTGCCATGTAGAAGAGGAAGCAAACAGAGTGGGGACCAATGACTTATATGTGAGCTTAAAAATGGAAGAATTGATTAAGAATAGATAGGACAGACATAGAATGTAGTATCACAGAACAGAGACTTAAAACAAGACCTGGCTGTCCACCTGTCAGAGGTGTTGTTGAAATGATCTTGGCATGGAGGTTGTAATAGATGGCCTCAAGGATTACTTCCATCTCTAAATCTCATGAGGTCCCTTTCTGCTGCGTATCATTCTCTTCATGAGAATTCTACCAAAGAATGTGCAGAGTGTTTTCCAAGCCATGCTTTGAAGAACACTAGTTCTGGTGGATGTTAATAGGTGCTTTGCGAAAAAAAAGGACTCTGTGGTCAAATTAGTTTGGAGAACATTGTTTACCATACCCTCTTCTTGGAGAATAAAAATGCACATTTGCATAGTAAAAGTTCGGAGCAGCCTTGCATTAAAAATCCTTTTTAACTTGGAATAACCCAACACTCTCTGAATTTAATTGAATATAAGCACTTTTACGGTACACCTATTTGCAACCTGAAGGAACAGTGTTCCCTGGAATATTAGTTTTGGAAACAGCAATTAATATACAATAAAAGCAGTTCCTTAAACCGAGGCAAAATGCCTTTTGAATACATTTATAGATATTTAATATACAAAGGAGAAAATTGACATGTAGAGGAAAGATTCTTTCCCCAGAAAGTTAAAAAGTTATTATAAAGGTCCCAAGACACCTGCATTTTAAATATAAACCAATGATGTATTTCAAATATTTTGCATACATTAAAACGTTGTCCTTATTCCTCATAATTAAATATCCAATTAATGAATCTAATTTTGGAGAGTTTCTAACTGAGGCTAGAAATTGCCCCATTTTTCTGTCTGTCTGTTGATTTTTATCTCTATAAATCAATTTTCTTAATTTTGTAAGAAATACTCTTTATAGTTGTATCATTACTTTCACTTCTCTATTGTAAACTCATCTTTATGAAAGCATAAAGATCAAATGCATACACCTGTCAAATAATGACACAAGCACTGTTGTAAAGATGAAAATGGTGACACTATTGACACTGAACTGTTGTCTGGGAGACAGTGCCCCCATGCGATAGCTCAAAATTTCCATTCATTAAAAATGTTAAACACCCAAATTTGGTATATAAAATGTTGTTTAGAGCTTCCTATACACAATGAGTAAATCATAAATATATTAAATTTCATTATTATACCATTAGAATCATCTTTCAATAATTACCTTAATTATAAACATTTAAATTCAAAGTTGATCATATCAGTCTCAGATAATGTATATTAAAGAATTTATTACTTCACTTATAATTTTCATTCTTTTGGATCTCTGGTCTGTCCTCTGGATCCATTCTCAGAGCTTACAAATGTGCTTAGGTCATTTCATTTTATAAACAAACAAACAAATAAATAAAAAGTCTTTCAATACTTGTACTCTCATGATTCCATAATTCTATATTCTTTTTTATCATACTTGAACTCCAAAGGGAATTTTTAAAACTTATTATCCTTTGAAAAATAAAATTAATTCCTCTACTATGCCTCACAACATTTCCTATGTGCTATAATTGGAGTGTTGTGTTGAATCTTAATTATTTTTATCTGCTTGCCTGCTTCATTATGAGAATATAACTTCACTGAGATAAGCATCATGCTTTATTTGTCTCTCGTATCTTCTAGGACATCATAATATTTTTTGATTCAATGAATGTATGATTGAAGAAAGCTATGTTCTCCATTGAATCCCCAGTGCCTAGCTCAGTCCCTGATACATTGTTGGGCATTTTTGTTTTTTTGATAAACTTTCTCAAGGTCAGGATTCATCTATAGTTCATTTTTATATACCATTCTATCATCCAGTATATTCTATTACATACTTCATATATATTCAATAACATTTGTTGAATGAAAGAATGAAAAATTAATATTGTAATTTATATCTGGTGCTTCCACTCTTCATTAACTGTTCATGTTGTAACTCTGGAAACTTGGGTCTCTTCGCACCCTATTCCTTTTCTAAAAGTCACAATAATCTCTTAGTTCTCAAAACCATTGATATATAGCATATAACAATATTTATTAAACCATTCTTCTTGCAGCTGTTCATGGCTTCCATGAAAACATACCCTTCTGATTCTTCTAACCTTCTGATCACACCATCTTCTTTATTGTCGCTAACATTCCTTATTCTTTTGGGTTTATTTATTTGTCTTGCTTTCTACATATCTTTGGAAATTTTCTTAAATTCTAGATTTAAATTATAATCCTCTTGTCACCATGCTTTCATATTCTATTCTCACTGTGCCTGCTATACATCCATCTGTGGTACACTGTAGGTTTTAACTCAGAATACCCAAAATCAAAATGTCTTATATGTCTCAATATATTCTTCTATTAAATTTCCTTGATTAATATAATTGGTAGAGACCTTCTTCAAATTACTAAGGCTTTTTGGCTTTTTCCATTATTCATTAATTCAACCGATATTTCTTGAATGCCTACTATGTTCCAAGCACTGTTCTAGGTCCTAGAAATGTAACAGTGAACAAAATTACCTTGTCATCATGGAGCTTATATGCTAATGGGGGAGACATACAATGGACATATAAACAAGTAAATTTAATAAATGAGGTGAGGAGGACTGCTATGGAGAAAATTAAGCAAGGTAAGGGGAATAAAAAGTGATAATGGAGATTGACAGTTTATTTGGGATAGTCAGGGAAGGTGGATAAGATAATATTTTAGCAGATACCTGTATGGGAAAGGGAGGGAAACATGTGGATATCTGGGGAAAGCTGTCTAGGCAGAGGGAAGGGCAAGTAAAAAGTCCCTTAAAAAAAGCATATTTGACATGTTCAGGAACAGCAATGAGAGGCAGAGTGGGGAGAAAAAAAGTAAAAGATGAGATTTGAGAAGTAGAAGGGAACAAAGGTATGTAGGTCTTCGTAGGTCATTGTGAGTATTTTGGATTTTATTCTGAGATGGGAAACCATCAGAGGGTGTTTATTTTAAACTGAAAGCAGTGAATTTTTATTGGCATTATTTTCAGCACCATGAGGCATGTTTTTGGCCCCAAGCATTTACATCACTATTCTACACATTCATAGGGCCATTAGAGGGTTTTGAGCAGAATTGTGAGGTGATGGTTTCCGCTGCTGGGTTGAGAGTAGACAGTAGGAAGATAAGAGTAGAAGTGGCTTAGGAGTTATTGTGGTAATTGAGGAGAGACATGATAATGCTTTGGATGAGGGAGGTGGTGGTGGAGATGGTAAGAAGTGACTGTCTTTTGAACTTCAATTGAATTTAGAGCCAATAGGATTTTTCTATCAAATCTGACAGACAGAGGGAAAGAAAGAGTAAAGCTGAGTAATTTCAGTCCTCATCAACTGAAGAATATAGTTAACATTTACTGAACTGGAGGCAACTGCAGGCAGAGCAGGTTTGGTGGCAGCCATGTGCAGTGTGAGATGCCTGTTAAGTATCTAATGGACATTCTGGGTAGGCAGTTGGATATTGGAGACCATGGTTCAGTTCAGCCCAAGGCTATGTAGCTGGGAGATGATTTTAAGAGCCTGAGACTAATTTATATCCCCTGTCTCTTCTATTGCCTCAATTCTACTTCTATACAGTCTCCTTTATCTGCTTTCGTTTGTTTCTTCCTCATTTCAACTGTCATTACCACAGTCTAAGATCTTGTGATTTCTTCTGAACTATTACTAAAACTTGAAATGGTCTTTCTCCTCTGGTATCTTCCCATCTCCAATCTATCTTACCTATCTTGTTATATTCTATTGTTAGATTAACCTTCCTAGTGCACAGCTATTACGTCTCTCTTTTGTACACAGTCTTCACTGGTTTCTTAAATAACATCCAACCATCTTAATGTAACCTATAACAAGCTGTATCCTACTTTCTTTCATATACTATATACTTTATCCAAGCTAACTTATTCATTATTTTGTAATATGATCCAAAACATGTGTCCTCAAGTAACATTTCTATATCTACAAAGTCTTCAGGTACAGTATGCTTTCTCTCAAACACCATCTAGATGAATCTTTTCCTCATCTAACCCCAAAAGATGTGTCTCCATCATCTAACCTCCCATAGTATATTACATGGTAATATACATTTTCTGTTTTGTGTTATTGTGTGCTTGCACAGCTGTGTGTATTTTATCTATTCTAATACATACAGTATGCACTCTCCTTTATCAATTTATACTTTGCATATATTATATTCCTTGGCAGAGGTCCTTATTTGTCAAAGGAAGCTTCAAAGTCTGTAGTATTATATCTTGTATATAATGGGCATTCCATAAATAATTTTAAGTAAAAGGATCTCTCCTGTGAGTTGCTTTGATCGTAAAAGACTTCCTAAACAAAAAGGAGTTTGAAGCAGGGTTTTTCCTAAAAGGAGGGACATAAAATAATGGAAAAAGCTGATCCAGGAATTCTCAGTGGAAGAAGCTGTGTGTTCAGATGTGTATTTCCATGAATGCATACATAATCTGTGGATAGTATTAGAAAGATTTGCTTAAACGGTCTAGAGACACAAATCAGAGTTTGAGAAATGTGGTTAGTGGCAAAGGTTGTGTTGCTGAAGGCTCAAATGGCCAGGTCAAAATAGCTGGATTTCATAAGGCTAAAATGGATCCCTTAGAGGTGCTGGAGCACCTTATGGCCTGAAGAAACTAGGAATGAAGGAAGATTATTTTTTAATTTGAGCATATTTTAATATCATATTTATGATGATTATCATGTATGACCTAAAAGGGTAATTTAATTGCCTTATTTTATACCTAAATTACTACCAGGCACTATATTACTACTAGACATAGGTAAATATATATATGTAATATATATAATGAATACATATATATGAATTTTTATATATGACATAAAGACCCAAATATTTTAGTTTTCTGGATTATTTTTCCTACTACTGAAATATAGCCATCAGCCAGAAGGAAAAAAAGAAAAAAAAACTTGTATGCAGAACAGAACATCTTGATAATGCAAAAAGTGATGAAAAACTCTATGGAAACCAAATCCTTGTGGGAGATACACCCCAAATAAGGACATTTTAGGAAAATGGATTATCTGGTGCGGGATCTCTTTTCCCAGAAGCACCCAGATGAGGAACAGCATGCTTCTGAAAGACTCAGAATACGTATTTTAAGGATACTGGGTAACTATGAGGGCAGCAAGCACTTGTCACTCAACTTCTTTCAACTTTTGAATCAAATCTAAAAGACTCTGAATGTGTCTTAATACTTGTCATCCCCCACCCTCACAGGGTTGTAGGCAGGATTAATGAGATAATGTTTTAAAAGAGATTGAACTCCTTGGCAGAAAGAGGCTAAATATAGAACAGAGGTGTTGTTATGATAAATTGTGTAAGACTGAGCATGGAAAAGATTTTGCGATTTAACCCATTTTGAAGAAAAATGACTCAGTAAGGCTTGACTTCTTTTTGGCAAAGTTATGTATTGGTGTGAATACTTAAAAAAAATCTTGCATTTAATTTCTCTATATTCTGAAACAGAATTTAGTCCATCCACTAAAGTTATTTGAAATCAAGCCCATATAGTGTAATGTGTTAGCAGAGGTTTGCGTACTACTACCTACAGGCCAGATCTGGCCAGCTCTGAAAAATTTGGTCTGTTTTTATAAATAAAGTTTTATTTAAACACAGACAAATTTGTTTATCTGTTATCTCTGGCTGCTTTTGCAGTGCACTATGAATAGTTGTTTCAGAGACAATATGGCCCACAAAAATTAAAATATTTCCCATCTGGTCCTTTACTGAAAAAGAATGCAGACCCCTGGTTTATAATAGGGGGTTTTCATATGACAGACATGTGTTAAGCATTCATGTGTTCTCTCAGGAACAATACAACTTTCTGCAAGTTCCTTAGTATTTGTAAGATTCAGCTTTAAATTTATTCATCTGTAATAGCACCTGCTTGATAAAATTTCGGTAAGGATTAAATTACAGGAATCTTGTAAAAACACTTAGCATAGTGCCTGTCACATAAGAAGACTGAGATAAAATAGTTATTATTGTCATTGTCCTATAACACAAATTTAATAAGCAGCTTGAACTTTGACATTCCTAGGCATGTACTTGAAATACTTTTTAACAGGCATTTAGGTAACTGTTTCCCTGAGCTTATTATTTAGTGGTCCCAGTGTTCCTATAGGACTCCAGTGTTCATATGGGAATCTTGAGAGTTTCCTCTCCCAATCGGGCAAAGATGGTGGCAGACCAGGTTTCGCATGACCTATTAGTGATAATGACCCTCTTGTGCAGCGTGTGAGGACAAAGGAGATTTAAACAGAAGAAGTGTAAATTTGGCAAAAATATAGTAATGGGTTTAAGTTTAGTGGTATTATCCAGAGATTTTATAGGCAAACTAGATATCATGGCATCAAGAACTTCCTTCTTCCGATGGCAATGTCAAATAAGGGCTAAGATTTTGATAAAAGTAGTTAATATGAAAAGGTAAGTCAATCCTGAGACACAAGTATATATAGATTACTGCAGTCCTTACGGAATGTGTAGGAGACTGGAGCCTTGATGGATGAATACTGAGGCAGTGAGCATGGCACGTGCAGTAAACTACAAAGATGCCAAAAATACAGATTTTTGGTCTGCCTACCGGATTTCTGCCAGCAAAGAAGCAGAGTTGAAGGTGTTTCCGGAGCTTTTGTTAGGCATTAGGAAATGGGATTAGTTTCAAAACAACTGCTCTACTCAAAGAAACGTGACATAGAGGCAGTGAGTATCCCTCAAGCATTATGATTTAAAGGAATAATGAACTGAGTTGCTGTAGGGCTTTGGATTCTTAGAACTTTAGTTTTGTTTATGAAATAACTAATAGCTGTTGCTTAAAAAATAAATAAGTCGTCCTCTTTAACATATTGAATCCATACTATTTAAAGGTAAGGAAGATGGCATCAGTATGCTGCATTGTTTTATACAGAGGTTCATCTATATTCAAATGTAGAGTTTATAGTCAATAGAAGCTCTTCCTGTTACATTTCATTTCCCACTACATGAAGGAAAGGACAACTTTTATTTTTTTCATATCTATATTTTTAGTACCTTAACACACAGGATACACTCAATACATGTCTGTGGAATAAATGAATGAAAGAATGTGTGAAGTCGTGGGATATCTTTGAGAATAACCAAGCCTTAAAGATGATGTGTTGGGATCTCCAGCCAAGGAAAAAGCCACAGTCAAGTGCACCATTCAACAGGACCAGGAAAGAAAGAACTCTTTTAGGACCTTACAAACCGTATCTAGATCCATATGGTACACAAGCACAGTTTGTTTTAGGGGCAGTTGGAAGGAAGAAGTCTGAATTGAGGAAGATAAATGACATTTGAAGAGATTAAACAATACACTAAACACACAAACCAGTTGACCATGGATTTCATAGAAAACAGGGTAGAGGCATACTCTCTATATAAAATGAAGGGATTAAGTCAGAAGGATGAAATTTGGTACTTACTGGCCAATTAGTGTCCAGTAATACACATTTGGCATCAAGCAATGAATGGTGTTTATTCCCACTTATGAGTAGAAAGAAATCCCATTAGACTCCCAGGTAGGGATTTTGTTAGACTTACAGCAGATAAGGTTGAGCATGTTCTTGGCAGTTTTTGAGCAAGTAAAAACTGAATGGGGCAGAAACACTGTACGATTAGAAACTAGGATGGACGCTTTATCTTACATGTTTATATCAACCAAGACTTAACACTACACTAGTGTAATCTATTAATAAAAGTGCAAAAGGTAGTCATATTGAAACATGAAGGCAATTATAAATTTGTTCACTATTTCTCTGAAAGAAATAATTGTCCACACTAGACGTGTTAAATATTAATGCTAATTGTAATCATCCAGAAAAAATTTATTGAGATCTTTCTTCTGCTGGTTACTGGCCTTATTACCAGGAGAGAATGATGAGCAAGATCCAGTGATGAGGGCAATATTGTGAACTAGAATATTGAATCAACCTGTTGAGGACACTTCAGCTGTCTGGATGAAACATTTAAAAAATAATCTTAAATATTTAGCACTGGAGAGATAATATCAGTTAGGAAATATCAAACAAATATTTGAAGAGAAAGGAATGCAGGAAGTAAGCTAGAGTCTGGAGTCCTTCTTACCATAGAGGTAGTTAATTGCCAAATCTGGAAGGAATAACTGAAAGAGTGAGAAGCTGGGGATAAGTTTTTGACAGATGCATCAAACTTGGGAGACCAGAAATGAGAGTAGGGTTAAAACATGATATATATCAGCATTTGCTGGAAATAAAGTATACTTTGAAATGACTCTGTTTTTGAAATTGGAATGAGGTGATCCTGGATTGCTGGTCTCTTTACTCGCTTGTGTGCAGCAAATCTAGAATACTTCTGAAAGAAGAAAGCATCATCCCAGGTCTGACACTCAGTAAAAAGTAACCAGTCAAATGAATAGAGCACATAAAATTCTTCCAGTTTCAAATTCCCCATGTAAGGAGCTTAGAAGTTGCCATGCTGTCCCAACAAGTAAAAAACTGAATAGACTGGAAAAAGAAAAATTCTCCTTGAATCCATAAGAGATGGAAGAGACAGGGCAAACTGCTGCACACAAGATTGGAAAGACAGGTGAATATAGGGAGTCATGGTTTATTAGAGCTGAGACTCGGGGACAGAAACCACTGCAGGAACCAGTGCCGGGGTAGAAAAACCTGAACTATAACTAACAAATTGCTAGAGGCTTAGTGTGGACAATTCTGAGAGTTAAAAAAATCCAGGGGTACACAGTCATAGCCACCCCCACAACAACACTGTGAGCTCCAGGAGCTCAAGCAGATTCCTAGAGTAAATATCAGAGAAAAATCCACTTAGATTTTGGGCAAAGGGGAGAAGAAAGAATATTCTGTTCTTAACAAAACCTGCCCTCAGGGTAAAATGATTAACTAGTGCCTAACCTGCTAGGGTATTAGCAGAGCCTAACTGACCTGGGGAAGGGAAATACCCAAGTCCAGATGACTCTAGCCATCTTGCCCTACCTAAAGGAAGGAAGAAAAAAACTAAGAAACACTTATGAAGTTCACTGTCCAGAAGCATAGGCTTACTAAAAAACTGAGACCAAATCATAGAACTATAGAACACTGTCTCTCTGCCCATAACTCATGATCACATTACTAAAGACCTATTTACAGCAGTTCCTCTATACTAGTACATCATGTCCAGTTATCAAGAAAAAATTACAAGGCATACCAAAAGACAAAAAACACAATTTGAACAGACAGCGTAAGCATCAAAACCAGACATGCAGGGATGTTGGAATTATCAGACTGCAAATTTAAAACAAATACATTTAATATGTTAAGGGCTCTAATGGATAATGTAGGCAGCATGCAAGAACAGATGGGCAATGTAAGCAAAGAGATGGAAATCCTAGGACATAATAAAAAAGAAATGTTAGAGGTGGAAAACACTGTAACAGAAATGAAGAGTGCCTTTGCTGGGCTTATTGGCAGACTGGACATGGCTGAGGGAGGAATCTCCGAACTAGAGGGTATACCCTCAAAAACCAAAAAGCAAAGACAGCAAACACTGAAGAAACCAGAAAAGAGTATCCTAGGACTGTAGGACAACTACAAAAAGTGTAACATACATATAACTGCAGTAGCAGAAAGAGAAGAGAGGAAGGAACAGAAGAAATATTTGAAATAATATAACTGAGAATTTCCCCCAAATTGATGTCAAACTCCAAATCACAAATCCAAGAAGATCAGAGAACACCAACCGGGTTAAATGTGAAAATAATTAAACTTAGGCATATCATCTTTGATCTACAGAAAATCAAAGCCAAAAAAATGTCCTTAAAGAAGCCAGAGGGGATAATGTTTTACCTATAGAAGAATAAAGATAAGAATTACATCAGATGTCTCAGAAGCGGTGCAAGCGAGAACAGAGTGGAGTAAAATAAAATACTGAGAGAAAAAAAATACCAATCTAGAATGTTATATCCTGAAAAATTATACTTCAAAAGTGAAGGAAAAGTAAAATTTTTCTCAGATGAAAATTGAGGGAATTTGTTGCCAGCAGGCCTGCTTTGCAAGAAATGTTAAATTTTTTTAAAGAGAAAAATTAATATAGGTCAGAAACCCATATCTACATAAAGAAAGGAAGACCATTGAATAAGAAATAAGTGATGATAAAATGAAAACTTTTTATTTCTCTTATTCTTAATTGATCTAAAAAATAATAGTTTATTCAAAACAATGATAGCAACAATGTATTTAATTTGTCTATACACTTATATATGCTTATAATAAGTGAAATGAATGACAGCAATGATACAAGGGATAGGAGGAAGTAATTAAGATTATTGTTTATTACAAGTACTCATACTACCTGTAAAGTGATATACTGTTATTTGAAAGCAGACTTGGGTTAGTGGCAAAAGTATATTGTAAACTCCAGAGCAACCACTAAAAAAGGTTTAAGAAAAGCATAACTGTTACATTAAGAGAGAAAAGAGAATCATTTAAAAAATGCTCAATTAAAAGCACAAAAGTCAGAAAAACAGTGGAAGACAAAAATAGAAGCAACAAACAAGGACAAAAAATAAGAAACAGTAACAAATATGGCAGATATTAATCTAACTATACTAAAAATTACTTTGAATGTCAATGGTTTAATTGCACCAATTAAAAGACAAAGCTTGTCAGAGAGGGTCAAAATATAAGACCTAACTATACGTTGTCTACAAGAAGACCATTTTAAATATTATGACTCATATATATTAAAAATAAATGGATGAAGAAAAATATACTATGCTAATGTTATCAGAAAAAGAGTAGCGATATTAATTTAAGAAAAAGCAGACTTCAAATTAAGGAAACTTATTGGGGTTAAAAAGGGCATTACATAATGATAAAGTGGTCAATTCTCCAATAAAACATAAGAATTCTTAATGTGTAAGTGCCTAATAGAGCATGAAACGATGTGAGGTAAAAACTGATAGAACTGCAAGGAGAAATAGATGAATCAACTATCATAGTTGGAGACTTCAACATCATTCTTTCAGAAGTGGACAGATCCAGGAGGCAGAAAATCAGTAAGGACATAGCTGAGCTCAAATACACAATCAATCAACTGGATATGATTGACATTTATAGACTACTTCATGCAACAACAGCAGAATATACATTTTTATAAACCACAACCAAGTGGGATTTATCCCAATTATTCAAGGCTGGTTCAACATTTGAAAATCAATTCATGAAATTCATCACATCAGCAGGCTAAAAGATAAAAATCACATGAACATATCAATAAATGGAGAAAAAGCATTTGACAAAACCCAAAACCCATTCATGATAAAAACTCTCAGTAAACTAGGAGTAGAGGTGTACTGTCAACTTGATCAAGACTATCTACAAAAAATCTACAGCTGACATCATACTTAATAATGAGAAACTCAAAGCTTTCCCACTAAGATCAGATACAGGGCAAGGATGTCCCCTCTCACCACCCTTTCTCAATGTCTTACTGGAATTCCTTACTGATGCAGTAAGGCAAGAAAAGGAATTAGAAGGTATACAGAATGGGAAGGAAGACATAAAACTATCTTTGTTCACAGAGGAACAAAAAACCCTCCTGAAACTAATAGGCGATTATAAAAAGGTTGCAGGATAGAAGGTTAATATACAAATATCAATGTTCTTTGATATAATAAGAATGGACACGTGGAATTTGAAATTAAAAATATTATTTACAACAGCATCCTAATATTGAAATATTTAGGTATAAATCTACCAAATATATATAGGATCTATATGAGGAAAATTATAAAACTTCAATGAATGAAATCAAAGAAGAACTGAATAAATGGAGAGATATTCCATTTTCATAGATAGGAAATTCAATATTGTCAAGATGTTAGTTCTGTCCAACTTGATTTATATTCAATGCAATCTCAATAAAAATCCCAGCAAGTACTTTTATGTATACTGACAAACTTCTGAGGTTTAACTGGAATGGCAAAAGAGACCCAAAAGAGCTAACACAATATTGAAGAGCAAAGTTAGAGGACCGATGATACTGGACTTCAATACTTAATGTAAAGCTACAGTAATCAAGACTGTGTGGAATTGGCAAAAGAATAATAAATCAATGGAACAGAATAGAGATCCCATAAATAGATCCTCATAAATACAGTCAATTAATCTTTGACAAAAGAGCAAAGGCAATATAGTGGAGCAAAAATAGTCTCTTCAGCAAATGGTGCTGGAACAACTGGACATCCACATGCAAAACAATAAAGGTAGACATGGTCCTTACATCCTTCACAAAAGTTAACTCAAAATGAATAGCAAATACGCCTATGAAAAGATGCTCCACATCATTGATCATCAGAGAAAAGCAAATTAAAACAAAAATGAGATATCATTACATGCCTATTATAATGGTCAAAATCTGGAACACTGACAACACCAAATGCTGATGAGGATATGGAACAACAAACAAGAACTCTCATACATTGCTGGTAGGAATGCAAAGTGCTACAGCCACTCAGGAAGGTGGTTTGGCAGCTTTTTACAAAACTAAACTTACTCTTAGCGTATCCAGCAATCACACTTCTTGTTATTTATCAAAAGGAGTTAAAATTTTATGTTCACACAAAAACCTGCATATGGATGTTTACAGCAGGTTTATTCATAATTGCCAAAACTCAGAAGTATCCAAGATATCTTTCAGTAATGGATTAATAAACTGTGGTACACCAGGATAGTGGAACATTAGTCAGTACTAAATAGAAATAACCTATCAAGCCATGAAAAGATGTGGAGGAAACTTAAATGCATAATACTTAGTGAAAAAAACCAATCTTGAAAGACTACATACTGTCTGATTCTAATTATATGACACTATGGAAAAGGATACTATGGATACAGTGAAAAGATAGGTGATTGTCAGTAAGGCAGGGATGGGGGAAGGGAGAGTAGGCAGACCACAGAGGATTTTTAGGGCAGTGAAAATACTCGGTATGACATTATAATGATGGATTATGTTTTTGTACATTTGCCCAAACACATAGAAAGTACAAGAGCAAGAGTGAACTATATGGTAAACTAGACTTACTTTGGCTGATTATGATGTGTCAATGTGGGTTCATCCTTGGTTAAAAAATAAAGTACCATGTAGGCGAGTGATATTGATAATGGGGGAGCCTAAGTATGTGTGGAGGTAGGAAGTATATGGGAAGTCTCTGTACCCCCTTCTCAAATTTGTTGCAAACCTAAAACTGAAAATATAGTCTTAGTACTGAAAATATAGTACTGAAAATATAGTCTTACAAAAAAATCACATGAAAGGCTAGAAAAGCTTTAAAGAATAGAACAACATGCAAATAATATAGTTTGGAAACAACTCAAAATAAATGTTCTTAACAGGTTCTAAGAAATATAAGATGGAATGTTTAATTTTGTCAGGGAACTAGAAGTAACAATACAGAACAAAAATGAATTCTGGAGTGTAGATTTCTGAATGGGGAATGGTGGTATGAGGAAGTATTTGGACCCTCCCCTCAGTGATATCGTAACTGGTGAAAATTTTAAAAGGAGCAGTCATTTAAAGTCTCTGGAAATTATCCTGAGGGCATACAGACAATGAAGAAATGTTTATTTAAGAAAATCCACTAAATCTCTGTAAGAGTGGTGAGAGTCTGTGGCATTTGAGCCACAACCTGATCCCTTCCCCCATCCCAGCTCTGTGTGATAGAAACTCTAAGCTAGGACAGTACAATCAAGAACACAGGGCACCCTATCCCCCAACTCTCAATGAGGCCCTACAGTATCGCCCTAGATGGGGCAGCTTGCCTGCATTTCTCATCCCACCCAACTCCATTTTGCAGAAGGTCTATTCCAGGCAAGAGTGGCTGAGAGCGTTGGAATTCACTTTCTTCACCTAGCTCCCATTCATAGGATGAAATCTCTAAATCTGGCCCAGCAGGACTCAGATACCATGTTTTAATTGCTCTCACCCCAGCTTGATCTTGGGGTGGAGGTTCCATACCTGAAAAAACAAAATGAAAATAACAAAAGGTCCTGTTCGTCCAGTACTCTGCTCATAAATCAGGCATGTTTATCTAAGAGAAGTAGGCAATTGCTCATGTCCACAGTTCTGGAGAAAAGGTACCGAAATTTTTCCCAAAAGCAAGAGGTAGGCCATAATAAGAAAGAGCTCCATAGCTGTCTCACAAAAGAACTGATTTTATTTATAAAGAGTGATAGAAAGTTCAAACTTCAGGATGCTCTTGAAAACAATTGAGGTTTTTGGTGTTAAACAATTAAAAAAATTATGGTAGCTTTAAGAGAGCCACAAGCTAAACTATAGTTGTTTACAAAGAAGGCCCTGGGGAGGAGGAAGCTAAGATGAGCTCTCATGGAATCAGAACAGGCCTCAAAGACTTCCTGCAAGAAGACCCTTGAAAAGGAGCCTGCATTTGATTAGAACACATTTAGAAACAACTTATACCCCAGGATATAGTTGAAAACCACGATCAATCAGCTGACAGTAGTGGAGGCTAACAGTCTGATATAACCCCAACAGAGGTAGAGAGCTGTATGTATGGAGAGATAACACAAAGAGATAGTCAAAGAGGGCCTTGGTAAATGTATTGTCTTCATAGGGAGACTATGCATATTCCAAGGCTGTGCCCTCTGAGATGTGACATCAAAACAAAGAATACGGGCTTCCCTGGTGGCGCAGTGGTTGAGAGTCCGCCTGCCGATGCAGGGGACACGGGTTCGTGCCCTGGTCCGGGAAGATCCCACATGCCATGGAGCGGCTGGGCCCGTGAGCCATGGCCGCTGAGCCTGTGCGTCCGGAGCCTGTGCTCTGCAATGGGAGAGGCCACAGCCGTGAGAGGCCCATGTACCAAAAAAAAAAAAAAAAAAAAAATGGACAAAGGATCTGAACAGACACTCCAAAGAAGACATAAAAATAATAAGCACATGAAAATATATTCAACATTATTAGCCATTAGAGAAATGCAAATCAAGATCTCAGCCTGATATGACTTCACACACACCAGTATGGCTTAATGAAAATGCCAGATGATAACAAGTGCTGGCAAAGACATGGAGAAATTGGAACCTCATACAATTGCTGGTAGGAATGTAAAATGGTGTAACCATACTGGAAAACAGCCTGGCAGTTCCTCAAAAATATCCAATTAACAATTGGCCCAGCAATTTCACTCCTAACTATATTCTCAAAAGAAATTAATACTATGTTCACACAAAAACTTGTACACAAATGTTCATAACAACATTACTCATAATAACCAAAAGACAGAAACAACCCAGATATCCATCAACTGATGAATGGATAAGGAAAAAGTGGTATATTCACATGATACAGTATTATACAATGATAAGAAGGAATAAACAACAATAAGAAGGAATAAAGTACTGATACATGTTGCAACATGAATGAATCTTGAAAATAGTATGTTAAGTGAAGAAGTAGTCACAAAAGACTACAGATCATATGACTTTTTTTATATGAAATGTCCAGATTAGGAAAACCTATAGAGACATAAAGTAGAGTAATGGTTGCTTAGGACCCAGTGAAGTGGGAGAAAATGAAGAGTGAGTGCTAATAGGTACAAGCTTTCTTTTTGTGATGACAAAGATGTTCTAGTTTTGATTGTGGTGATAGCTGCACATGTCTGTAAATATACTAAAAATCAGGGAGCTATATATTTTAGATGGGTAAATTGTATGAATTATATCTCAGTAAATCTGATTTAAAAATATAATCTAAAATAAACTCAAATAAATTGAAATTCTAAAGTTAAAAAAATAGTGGCCAAAATTAAGAATGGATGTATTTATGAGTATACTAGACAGCTGAAAAATAATTAGTAAATTGAAAGTTCACTATCCATGAAAAAAATACATCATGTTTTAATCTTAAGCAGGAAAAATTAAAGGAAAAGAACACCTAGTATATCTTAGTAAAACCACTGAAAAACCAAAAATAAAGAAAAAAAATTGCAAAAACACCTTGGAGGAGGGAAAGGAGAAGGTTACTTACAAAAAGACAACAATAAGATGGACAGCTAACTTTTCAACAGAAACAATGATTAGAGATGACGTTAATTTCATAGTGCTAAAATAACCATCAACCAAGAATTCTATGCTCAATGAAAATATCACTCAAAAAATAAAATTCAGGCTATCCTTTCAATGATTCCGTAGTCTAATAAATTAACATTTTAGAATAAATATTTAAATACAATAGAGTGAGTTGAATGTGAAAATAATTATAGGAGCCCTGAGGATTAGTAATAAATCATGTATAGGGTATAAATGACAACCTCACAATAATAGCAGCATGTATGTAAAATCTGACAAGGGTAGATATTTGCAAGGGGGCAAAGGGAGACCAGGAAGATGTGTGTGTGTGTATAAGGTGGATATTAGTAACAACTGGGAATTCTTTTCAAAATATATTTATGTTCTCCATCTTGATCCTCAAAGCAATTCTGATATTTTTTGGGTATGCACATTTTGAAAAATTCCCCAAGTGACTCTGATAAAAATTATAATTATCATATGATGATAGCAATCATGTATAATTAACAGATGTTGGTAAATATTCTTTTATTTTAATTATCATTGGGTATTTACTATGTGCCAGTGCAATAGATATAGTTGGTGCCCTGTTTATATTTCTTTTGCTGGGCTAGATACCTCAACATCCAGATGCTACAGTATTTGCTGCTTATGTCTTATATTTACTTCTCTCTTTAGCCAATTATGCGATTAGTTCTCAGTCTATAAGAGCTACCTCTCCTTTGGTGTTCCCAAAGTAATGGCTGACAGATGTGGGGATAAAGAGTTCTACACTTTTCCTCAAAGAGGAAAATCTCTGTAGTGTGATTTATGTTCCAAGGCACCTTTTGAATCAAGTAAAGCCTAAATGTCACCTAAAAAATCTCAACCTTCCTTTTAAAAAAATATTTTAAAAAGTTATCTTTCATTTTTTACAGGTTTTTCTGAAGAGCATTCCTTCAATAAATCATGTGCACATGACTTGCTTCTGGAAAATCCATCCTAAAAATAGTTGGTACCAGAAGCCATCCTAAGAAGTAGACAGTACGGATGGAATTCTGGAGTTGGATTACCCAACAGTGGCGGAGAATTATGAATCAATCGCTGGCAGAAAGTTGAGTTAAATAAGTGTCATTATTAAGAATTTCCACTGTGGTAAACTTGATGAGATACAGTGGAAGGAGATGCACTGACCTGTGTAACCTCTGTGGCATTAATAGGTATGGGGATGATTAGGAAGCTTATGTAATTGGGTTGATGTGCGTGAGTAAAATTGGTGATCTGAAGAAAGAAAATAACAGGTTCAGCATAATTAATTACAAATTAAAGCAAAATATGTCAGACAGTGTACCTGGCAGCACTTAAAGAGACATTTTAAGCTGAATTATTAGCATTGGAAAATTTCCAATGCCAAATTCAGGCTTCTGATATGAAGGGAGTTGAACTCTGACATATGAAATGGGGATATCTGAAAAGATATATTGGAGAACCTTGACCCAAGATCTCCTGAACTCTTGAGGCCTGAAGAAGTGACCTACTCCCCTTTGTTGGAGATCCTCCCTTCCTTGAAGACATGCAGAAGCACCAAATGGGCCAGGTTCCTTAAAACATGATGTGTGCTCTCCTGCCTTCAACACCATTATGGTCACCAGACTCGTAATGAGGGTCAAATCTTAGTGTGAAATAAATGGGTAAGTGCTAGCTCTGCTAAAGGAATATAAGGAGTATATGCTAAAGAAGCGATAGTAGTTGGCTAACATATACTGTCAAGTATAAGGAGAGTATTCCTTGTGGTGGACCCTGAGGGTGCTGGATCTAGGGGGTTGGAATCTAAAGTTTGATAAGGGAGAATTTGTTGATATGGGGGTATTCTCCCTTGGCCAGTGCAGGGATATGGTTCTAACATAAATTTTGAGACAGTTTTTGAGAACTTTGAAAAAATAATGGCTCATATTAAATAAAATAGAAATGCCAGAACCGAAATGTAAGACTGTAGAAAAGAGATCAGCAGACTCAGAGAAGTGCGCATGGTTCAATGTGTCTACTAAGAAAACCAAAGGAACTACTGACTGACTATGCTGATTTACTGGCCCAGGTGCACCTTACACTGGGTCCACCAAGTACTCAGACCCACCATGTGGTTATATCCCTAGTTTCCAAATATAATGGTAATGGAAATAATAAGCAATAGGCAGATCTCTCACATCTGTTCCTTACCATATGTTGTGAAAGTTATTTTAATAGGAAAGGTCAAGTGGAATGTCCTAAAACTGATCCCCCTTTGGAAAAGATTAGTCAAAATATTAGACTGTATAGGTACTTCCCAGGCCATCCAGTGGTTAAGAATCCATGCTTCCACTGCAGGGGTGTCAGGTTCGATCCCTGGTCGGGGAACTAAGAACCTGCATGACGCATGGTGTTGAAAAAAAAAAAATTATACTGTATTGCAAGGAAAATGGTAAAATTAGTGCCATCCTCAGAGACATAAATGATGCAAGGGTAATGACATACATCATATATCTCCGTTTTTTGTTTTTGTTTGTTTGTTTGTTTGTTTTGCAGTATGCAGGCCTCTCACTGTTGTGGCCTCTCCCGTTGCGGAGCACAGGCTCCGGACGCGCAGGCTCAGTGGCCATGGCTCACGGACCCAGCCGCTCGCGGCATGTGGGATCTTCCCGGACCGGGGCGCGAACCCGTGTCCCCTGCATCGGCAGGTGACCTCTCAACCACTGCGCCACCAGGGAAGCCCTATCTCCATTTAATTTAGCAATCTACCTCTGCAAAACTTAGATCATGACAGGTGTCAATAGAATACCCTAAGTTTAACTAAGTAGTAGTCCTGATAGCATTTGACAAGCTGTATATACAATATTTTCTAGAGCAGATTGCCACAGACTCAGGTACACAGCATGTGGCTTTTGATATGGTATGTTATTTTCCATATCCATCAGAAGGATCAAAGCAGTTTGCATTCACACAGAATATACAAAAAAAGTATTCACAGTCATGTTCTAGGGCTATGTTAAATCTATTGCTCTCTGTCACAATAGAACAAAAGTGAAAATATTAATTTTCATTGGTTAGCTTCTCCTTTTTAGTTTTTAGAACTTGGAGTCTAATTTGAGTCCTAGTGACAATTCTGTTATGCCTCTGCCTCCCAATACTCCCAACAAGGCCAGTGGAATTCGGATTGATGTCTTCACCTTGACTTAAATACACACACACACGCATGCATACCCATAACCATGCTTACATAGCTCCACACACATACTCCTGCCCATCCATCAACTGTAGGATATATATATATATATATATATATATATATACACACACATACATTTTATGGTGTTTCACATTTTTGAAGCAATTCCATGTATTTTTTCTCTATGGAAAACTTTGAAGATTGGATAGTTTTCATCATTGTTTATATTTAGGAAATAAGACAGAAAAAGTAGTAATTTTCTAAGTTTTATATATATATATATATATATATATATATATATATATATAATATATGGAGTCATAGAGAGAAAGAGAGAGAAAGCGTTTTTGCGTAGCTACTTTGATGCCAAAATCTGTGCTCTGTTCATTATGTTAGCATAGATCACCGAGGACCTCTCAGTGGTCAAAGAAGATTTTCTTGAAAGTTTCAGATATTTAACTATAACTGAGTAACTATAGGCCTGCTTATAGACAGACTTTAAGAGAAAGTTACAGATTATATTGGAAAAAAATTGGGGGAAAATCTACATTGTTTCATACATCTATAAAATAAAAGAAAGGGAACGCTTATATCATTCTGAAAAACAGACGTGTTGCCTAGTTATGGGTATGAATCAGTGGAGGTAGAAAATAATTGAGTAGCTGGTTGCAGACTTGGAAGCAAGGAGCAAATAACATGAAAGGATGCCTACTTAAAGTATTCTAAAACATTGTTTATTAACTTTTTTCTTCTTAGACTACATTTTCTCTTAGTTCACATAGGCTGCCGTGAGTAAGTTAGATCCCCTGAGTACTTCCTAAAAGCTAGATCTCTATTTACAATCCCTCCTGCTCACCCCCATTCAGTTAGACTGCTTTTAACACCTCTGAGAAGTATGCTTCTCTAACCAAGGGATTCTGAACTATAACTATGGGCATTTTCATACAATATTACACTTTAGTGTTCAAGAAAATGTGGAAAATATTATTTATTTTCCTCTTTCACTTATATTCACCTTCTACTTTGTTTGGGATGATGTTTGATTTCCCTCAACTCTTCAGTTCACTTGTTTCCCATCAATATGCCTCTGTTTATGCATAGTTAGAAGTAGGATAAAAGTAGATCCAACCATGATTCATTTATTACAACACCCATGCTGCAGAGGGCCGCTGACATGCGTATTATATGGTGACTCTATTAGCAGGGTTCAATTATGGAGACTCTCTTCCAGCTACTTTAAGAAAAAAGGCATAAAATACAGCAAAGAAACAGCTCACAGAATTCTTGGATAACCTAAAGAAACAGGACCTAGATGAAGTTTCTTAGAACAACTCAAAGCCACAGTGAACTGCTGCTCATCATTGTGAAGCTGCCTGTCTTACTTGAAAACTGCCTCTACAGCTGCCCCATTTGGAACCAGCCTCTAAGTATGCAAAAATGATGCCTTTCACCCTTCTACAGTCTCCTGAGGAATAGTTTTTTCTCTCTGTATTGTAATCTTATCAGCAGATGATCAAACCGATGGGCTCTTGCATATACACAAAAATAAGGGTTTTCCAATCTACTTTTATGATTATGCCAAAACAGTTCATTGCAGGTTCTACCCAGGAATTGCTGTCAGTAATCTCTTAGTGATAAGAAACTCCTCAATGGAGTATGAAAATTTTCTTTTCAGTCAATAGCTGAACTTCCTTGCTGTGACTGGATCAGTTTCATCACACGGTTTTTATTGCCCTTTGCAAATGTCGCATTATTTTATAATTTAAAGGCTTGTGGCAACCCTGCTTTGAGCAAATCCATCAGCACCATTTTTCCAACAGCATTTGCTCACTTCACATCTCTGCATCACATTTTGGTAACTCTAGGAATATTTCAACTTTTTCATTATTATTATATTTGTTATGATGATAACCGATCAGTGAACTTTGGTGTTACTACTGTAATTGTTTTAGCTCCCATATAAGACACAAACTTAAACCATAAGTGTAGATGTTCTGCTACTCCACTGCTGGGCTGTTCCCCCATCTCTCTCCCTCTTTTCAGGTCTCCCTATTTCCTGATATACCACAATATTGAAATCAGACCAACTGATAACCCTGCAATGGCCTTGAAGTGTTTAAGTGAAAGAAAGAGTCAGTCACATGTCCCCCACTTTAAATCAAAAGCTAGAAATGATTAAGCTTAGGGAGGAAGGCATGTTGAAAGCCGAGATAGGCCAAGGGAAGAAAAAGTGCTTCCTCAGGTAATGAAGGAATAAAAGATGTTTTAGTGTGATGTAGGGGATTAGGATGCTATGAATACTTTAAATCCTCTCAGATAGTTCTGGTCAAATTATTGGACTCACCTTCTTTCCCAATCAATGTACTAACTTTCATATACAAGGCAAATCTGTAAATTCTACCATGATTAGAATTCAGCAGTGTCAAAAATCTGGAAGCTATATGAAACTTTTTTTTGCCCAGCAATCTGGAAGCTATAAGAAACCTTAAAGTTACACAAAATAAAATTTCTTAACATAGAAAAATTCCTGAACTTCACTCTTTTCTTTGATGTGAGAATCTAGAAATTTGACCTTGTTCTGTTATTAACAAATCTAACATCATCTATAGCAACAAGGCTGTCCTGCTGTCTTGGAATTTCTCATACATTTCATACTGTTCAATGGAGGAAATTACTCAAGCCCCCCATCTATGTCCTAATACTTAATAGGCACAGGGTGTCATTAATGAGCTTAATTAGAAGTTTTATCTGTTCATTCCTCTCAAAATTACCTCCCCATCCTAGAATATAAATAGGAATTTCTCTGCTCTCTATCCCATCTTGGCCAGATAACCAATTCAAAACATTCTACATATTTTCCATCTGTTGGTTTCCTGCAGCCCAAGCAATAGGAGCTGAGAGGAAGGCACATAGGTAATTTTGAAAGAAGTGAAGAGTTTCTGCTGAAAAGGTATTTCCTCTCTTCCTCAGGAGGGTGTTTTCCCATCCAAAGATACATAAGATGAGCATCAGTAATATCAGTGTCGAATAGTAGTGTTGTCTTTTTAAATGGACATCTCACTCTCTGGCTGATTACCTGATGAATTGCACAACTGTTAAATTTCTCTTCACTTACCCTAGAAGCAGAGCATGGTATGAACAATCCTATAAAAGCATTCTTGGAATCTAGGATATTTGTCATTTTTTGTCTTCCATCAGCCTTTTGGAGAATGGATGTGCTCAATACATGTCTCCTAAAGTTTAGACACATAGTTGATCAGAGATCGATGCCAACTTTTGTGCTGGAAATTACGATAGATAATTTAAAGGGATCCTGGTTGTATTAGAGTTCTTCAGAGAAACAGAATCAGTAAGTTTTATTCTAAGTTTTATTTCTAAGTTTCTGTTTCTTCATCTTTTAATTGTATAAAATTATATTCTTTTAGAAACAGTACAAAGAATTTATATATAGATAGATATAAAATGCATAACACCTAAAAATATTTACTACCTGCCGGGACTACCTTTGAGCTCATTCCTTTCTTCATATTCAACAATAATTTACCAAAATATCCTGGATAACAGAAACAATCAGAATAACTCATCCTAGCAAATGTGTTTTATATAGTCTCCTCCCAACACCACAGAAATCATCACTAAAATATTCTGAAGGACATAAAGTATTTATTAAGGATATCTTACTTTGCATTCAAACTCAGTTATAGAAAAGGGCTAAGCAAAGGTATTTTTTCCAAGATAAATACATAAACTATATTATAAACTATATTATTATTTCCTTCTTTGTACTATATTGCTATGTAAATATTTTATGAAGTGATTAAATTTGTGATATGTTCTGAATTTGCTTGAAATATCATTTTTTTCTTTCAAAAGAGTACAACATACATTTGTACAGTATCAAGATGTCAATGATAATTAGATAACAATTTGGTTATCCCAGTAAAAAGAGCTTTATACCCATTTAAATTATCTATCTTTTAACACTGCGTTGAAAGCCTGCTATATGTCTATCATCTATAGCTTGTAATCATGGCTTTTTATTCCTTCAACAACTTGTTTCAGTATTGGCCGTGGGTGTGTTTTACACTCCTTTTTTTTTGTTGTCAGTCATTGCTGGGACCCATGATTTTTTAACTTTGAAAATTTGTGAGGTAGGTGTAATTTGATTGGTGAAAGCCTTGTTGCATTTGACAGAAAACTACATATCTGCCCCAGGGACTGCTCTAAGTCTAAGGAGTAAGTCTGTGATTTCCCAAGAGGTGCTTAGAGATATATATTTTTTAATGTTAGCATTACCTATTCCCAATTGAATTGTGTTTTGATGAACACAAGGAGTGCAACATTGTAAAAAAAAAAAAAAGTTGGTAAAAATCCAGTTTTGGCTTACTGTTTAGGCTGTGCCACACTGTGAGGTTAGGTAAGTGAATACACATTTCTAAATTTTCATTTTCTAATTTGTAAAAGGAGTGGAGGGAAGTGATGTGATGTTTGGAAAGGATCATGTCTAAATGGTCTTTCTGTTAAAGATTTTTTTTTTTCTATTGCAATTTTAGCTATTTCTGACTTTGCTTGCCATACGGAGACTTTGTATGCAAGGTCTATATTTGGAAAACCTTAGAATTGTGAGAGATACTTTATCAGCACCATTTTAATATAAATGCAGTTAAGTTGATATTTTAGGGAACTGTTTTCCCCCATATGAAATTTTGGCATTCTGTATTATTTTAGAGTTAGAAATTTTAGTCATGGTAAAATAAAATTCCCTTTCTCACCTTCATCTAAACAAAAGTAATGAACTTGCTTGAACCTATTGCTTTGGCCAATAAAATTACACTTCCAGCTCTCTCATACACACAATTGCACACACATTCATAAAAGGTGCCTTAGTTTATGTAACTCCAAAGTATGACCACACCAAGACTACAAATATTTTTTGTCTTCTAATTATGAAGCAATCATTCTTGCTCTTACTCTGTTTACATACCCTCAATTTTTCCTTCATTGTAACATTCATTTATTCATTCTTTCACTTATTCATCTAACCAGGGTTATACATTTTTAGGAAACATTAAGGTAGACTTGTCTTTTCAAATCTCTACCATGTCAACATTCTTAATACATCAAATTGGTTTCCTCAGATTTTTAATCAACTAATTTTTAATCCACTTTATTGAGTTATATTAACATAATATAAATTTACTTATTTTACATGTAGGAGTTAATTAATTTTGACAAATTAATTTTTGTTTAAGCAACAAACCCATGATATAGAACATTACTATCTCTCCAAAGGTTCATTCATGCTTCTCTGTAGACAGTCCTATCCTCCCAACCCTCATCTTTTACAACTACTAATATGCTTTCCATAACTATAATTTTTCTTTTTCTGGAACTTTATATAAAAGAAATCATATAATATGTTATCTTTAGGTGTGTTTTCATCAATTAGCATGATGTTTCTAGATTCATCCATGATGCTATAGATCAGTAATTGGTGACTAATCTAGGTCCTTTGTATTTCCATGTAAATTATAGAATTAGCTTGCCAAAGTTTTTAAAAAAGCTTTCTGGGGTGGGACTTCCCTGGCGGTCCAGTGGCTGAGACTTCACCTTCCAATGCAGGGGATGAGAGTTTGATCCTTGGTTGGGCAGTTAGGATCCCACATGCCCCACGGCCAGAAGACCAAAACATAAAAACAGAGGCAATGTTGTAACAAATTAAATAAAGACTTTAAAAATGGTCCACATCAAAAAAATAAAATAAAAGCTTTCTGGGAATTAATTAGGTTTGCATTGTATCTATAGATAAACTTGGAGATAACTGACCTGTTAAGATTATTGTATCTTCCAATTCATGAATAGGGAATTTTTCTTCATTTATTTAGTTTTTCTTTAATATCTGTTAGCAATGAATTGTAATCGTCAGTGTCTTGGTCTTGCACATGTATTAGTAAAATTTATCCCTAAGAATTTCATATTTTTCGATACTATTGTACATGTATATTTTTATTTCAATTTTCAGTTGTTCATTGGCATTATATAAAATACAGTTTGTCTTACATATTGACTTTGTTTACTGTGATATTGCTAAATTCACTTATTTCTCACTTATTTCTGTAGATTTCTTAGTATTTTTGAGTAGAACCTCATGTTATCTCTCAATTAAGGAATATGTTATTTATTTATTTCCAATTTACATGGTATTATTTTTTTCTTCCTTTATTTACCAGATGAGGATCTCCACTACAATTTTCTTTACAAGCAGTGGCAATGGATTTTATTGTTTAGTTAATGATCTTAGGGGGAAAATATTTACATATTCACCTCTAAGAATGGTGAAAGTTGTATACATGCCTTTAATCAACCTAGTTTACTACGAGTTTTTTTTTTAAACATAAATGGATGTTGAATTTTGATAGATGCTATTTCTGCATCTATCCTGAAACTATTGAATGGTTATATATTTTTTGTGTTTTAGCCTTTTAATAGAGTGAATTGTGATGATTGATTTTTGAATGTTAAACTGTCCTTGTATTACCAGGATAACGCAACTTGGTTATGATGTATGATCCATTTTATCGATATATACTGCTAAATTGAATTTGCTAAATTTGGATTAAATATTTTATAATCTATGTTCAAAGATATTTGTCTGTAATTTTTTAATAATATTTTTCTGATGTTGGTGTCAGATTAATGCTCCTGGATACAATGAGCTGGGAAGTATATCCTCTTCTTTTATTTCCCAGGAGAGGTTGTGGAATTGTTTTATTTTTTTAAATGTTTGTTAGAATTCACTTATGGGCTTAGAGTTGTTTGTGGAAAGATTTTTAACTGCATACCCTATTACTTTAAAATATAAGAGTTATTTAGTTTATGTATTTTTAAGAGTAAGCTTTGTTAGTTAGGTTATATTGAGGTATTCATCTATTTTATGTCAGTTGTTGAATTGGCACGTGGTTATTCAAAATATTCTCATCATTTTAATGTGGTGGAATCTTTAGTGATGTTCCCTTTTTAAATTCTGATATTGGTCATTTGTGGTTTACCTTTATTTTTCTCACTAGTTTACTAATAGTTTATAAATTTTATTGAACTTTAAAAAGATCAATTTGGAGTTTCTTTAGCTTCCTCCATTGTTTTTTATGTTTTCTATTTCACTTACTCTTGTCTTTATCCTTGGTAATTCCTTCCTTCTAATTATATTTGAATCAATTTTTTCTTCTTATTTTCTAGTCACTAAAAGTAAAATCATAGGTCAAAAATTTGAGATCTTTCTTGTTTCAAGTGCTATAAATTTTTTTTCAAAATTGCTTTAGCTTTATCCCACAACATTTAAAAACATTGGATTCATTTTTATGCAGTTAAATGTACTGTCTAATTTCCCTTATGACTTCTTCATTGACTAATGGGTTATTTAGAATGTTTTGTTTAATTTCTAAATATTTGATTTCCAGGTATTGTTTGTTATTGACTCAAGTTTAACTTTACTGGGGTCAGAGAATATATTTTGTCCAGTTTTTTTTTCTTTGAAACTTATAACTTCTTTTATTGCTCGGAATGCAGGTATGCTCCATTTACATTTGAAAATAACATGTACCCTTCTGCTGTTTGGTGGAGTATTCTATACAGTACAATACCAATTCATTTGTTCAAGAATGTTGTGTTATTGAATTCTATTATATCCTATTGATTTTCTGTCCAATTGGAATTCTCTGAATTACTCAGAAAGTGTTGAGAATCTCCAACTATAATTTTAAATTTATCTATTTTTCCTTTCAGTTCTTTGTGTTTTTGCTTTATGTTTTGTTTTTATTTATTTATTTATTTATTTTTCGGTACGCAGGCCTCTCACTGTTGTGGCCTCTCCCGTTGTGGAGCACAGGCTCTGGACGCGCAGGCTCAGTGGCCATGGCTCACGGGCCCAGCCGCTCCGTGGCATGTGGGATCTTCCCGGACCAGGGCACGAACCCGTGTCCCTTGCATCGGCAGGCGGGCTCTCAACCACTGCGTCACCAGGGAAGCCCGTGCTTTATTTTTGAAGCTCAGTTATAAAGAACATATACCTCTAGAACAGTTTCATCCTCTTGATAAATGAAACTTTTATTATTATAAAGTTTTTCTCTTTATCCCTTTTATTCTTTCTCTAGAATCTACTTACTCTTATATTTATACCACAACTCCAGCTTTCTTATAATTAGTCTTAACAAAGTGTGTGTGTGTGTGTGTGTGTGTGTATGTGTGTATATATATTTTTATTCTACCTGTGCCTTTATATATAAAGTGGCTTTACATTTGTTGTTGTTCTCAAACATTATATTACTGTAGGTAACAGTTTTATCTAGGATGGCAATATCTGATTTTTAATTAGGAAGTTTAGGATATTTCCACTTAATGTAATTATCAAAATGGTTAGGTTTAACTATGTCATGTTGTTATTTTCTATTCTTCTCTTCCATTATTTGTAATTTTGTTTTTTTCTCTTTACCCGTCTCCTTTTGATAGAATTGAATATTTTTTATGATTCTATTCTATCTCCACTATTCACTTACTTGCTATCCTCTTATTTAATTTTTTTTAGCAGTTGTCCTTGGGCTAACAGTATACATTTTTTTTTTTTTTTTTTTTTTGCAGTATGTGGGCCTCCCACTGCTGTGGCCTCTCCCGCCGCGGAGCACAGGCTCCAGATGCGCAGACCCAGAGGCCATGGCCTACGGGCCCAGCTGCTCCGTGGCATGTGGGATCCTCCCGGACTGGGGCACGAACCCGTGTCCCCTGCATTGGCAGGTGGACTCCCAACAACTGCACCGCCAGGGAAGCCCCAACAGTATACATCTTTAACCTAACCAAATAAGTAGATTTATTTGAAAGTAAGTCTACTTTCAAATAATGTAAGAAACTTACAACTCTATGCTTCCATTTCTCTCCTCCTCCATCCTTCATGATATTGTTATTAGGCATTTTATTTCCACAAATTTGTTAATATTACTGATTTAGTTTTCCAATGTTACTGTAACAAATTACACATCTAGTGGCTTAAAATGACAGAAATTTATTCTTTTATAGTTCTGGAGGTCAGAAGTTCAAAATTGAGCTTCAGGGTTGTGTTCCTTCTGGAGAAACTAGGGAGAATTTATTTCCTTTTCCAGATTCTAGAGGCTGCCTTCATGGTTTGGCTCATAGCCTCCTTTTCCACTTTCAAAATGTGGCTCCTTCTCCAGGCTCTCTTTCTGTCATCTCATCTACTTGTATTTTTTTGACCTTTGCCTCCTCTCATAAAGAGCTTTGTGATTCCATAAGGCTTATCCAGATTCAGGATAATCTTCCCATTTCAAGATCATCAACTTAATAACACCTGAAAAGTCTCTTTTGAATGTAAGGATCCATTACTCAGCCTACTACAATCTATCCTCTGGCCCTCAAAAGTTCACACCTATTCCAAATGCAAAATACATCTACCCTAACCTAAGTTCCTTAAAAGTATTAGCTCATAGAAGCACCGACTAGACTCCTCAATCCCATTTAAGTCATATCAGCTCAAAACTCCCAAATACCATCACCTAATCCATCTATATTAGACATGGATGAAACTCTTGGTATAATCCATCCCTGGAGTAGAATTCCTTTCCAACTGTTAATCTGTAAAACTCAAAAAATAAGTATTTACTTCCCAAAATACAATGGTCAGACAGGCATAAGTTAAGAATTATGGATATTCCAGTTCAAAAGGGGGAAAAATGAAAGGAAAACGAGTCTCTGGTCTCAAGCAATTTCAAAATCCAACTAGACAAACTCCTTAAGGTTTCAAAGCCTGGGCCTGTGGCTTTGCCCTCTGGGCCCTCAGCTCTTTCCCTATGCCCAAAGCTCTGCCCACTGAGTCAACCTTCCTTTGCAACTAAGTAGTTTTTATCTAATTATTGCCTTAGAATTTTGAGAATCTGGTGGTCTTTCATTCTATCCTCTCTGCTCCTTTCAGCCAAATCTGGCAGTGTTTCTGCTGATATAATATTCTTTAAAACCCTCTGGATCTCTTATATATGTCATGGCATTCACTCCATTAAAAAAAGAGGTAGCTTTACAGACTTTTTTTTTTTTTTTTGAAAAATCTCATCTTTATTTTTGGTTTCTGCTGAGATGATTGAGAGTATCCATGAGTCATGTGTCTAATCTATTCAAAGAGCCCTCTGCGTTACTGAATACTGTGATTTTTGTTTCCTCTAAGGCACTGTCAAAAGTTTATCTCCCCACACAATTGGCTTTCTCTCTGTAATGCATTTTTCTGACAATGGGTCTCTTAATTTTAGCATCCTTTGCAACCTGGATAGGCTGAGAATTTCCTAGTTTCATTTTGCTAAACAATTTCTTCTCTCAGTTTATCTCTTACTCTCATATTTGACTATAAGCTCCAAGAAGAAATCAGCTTACACATTCAACACTTTGCTTGGAAGTATTCTCAGAAAAAATATCCAGGTTCATTACTTACCAGCTTTACTTTCCATATAACCATAGAATGCAATTCAGCTAAGCTTTCTGCCACTATATGATGAAGATGTCCTTTCCTCTAGTTTCCAATAACATGTTCCTCATTTCCCTCTGAGACCCAACTGGTAGTGATTTTAATGTCCATATTTCTATCAACAATATGTTTATGATGATTTAGGTATTCTCTACGATGATACAGGTTTTCTCAACCTGTTTTTGACTCCTTCTGAGTGCTCGCCAGAAAGATGTTAAGTTCTTATTTCTATTATAGCACTTTGTTCAAAGCAATCTAGACTTTTCTATTATGACCCTTAAAATTCTTGCAACTTCTACCTGTTACCCAATTCCAAAGTGTCTTATACACTTTACAATTTTTGTCACAGAAGTACTCATTATCTTATTTCCTAAATCTGTATCTGCTTTCTATTGCTGCTGTAACAAATTATCACAAATCTAGTGGCTTAAAGCAACAAATGTATTATCTTATAATTTTGGAGGTCAGAAGTCTAAAGTTGACCTGAAGGGCTGCATTTTATCTAAAGACTCTAGGGAAGAATTTTATTCTTTTTTCCAGATTCTAGAGGCTTCCTTGCTTCTTTGGCTTGTGCCCTTTTCTCTGACCTCTATTTCTATAATCCCTCCTCTTTCTTCTTCTGACTCTCTGTTGTAAAGATCCCTGTGATGGGGTTTCCCTGGTGGCGCGGTGGTTGAGAGTCCACCTGCCGATGCAGGGGACACGGGTTCATGCCCCTGTCCAGGAAGATCCCACATGCCGCAGAGCGGCTGGGCCCGTGAGCCATGGCCACTGAGCCTGCGCGCCCGGAGCCTGTGCTCCGCAACGGGAGAGGCCACAACAGTGAGAGGCCCGCGTACCGCCAAAAAAAAAAAAGATCCCTGGGATGACATTGTGCCAGCTGAATAATTCAGGATAATCTCCCATCTCAAGACCTTTACTTACTCACATCTGAATGTTCCTCTTGAATGTAAAGTAAGATATTCATAAATTTTAGGGATCAGTAAGTAGACATCTTTAGAGACCTATTATTTAATTTATCACACTCATGATATTGTTTTTATTTCACTTTAAGCAGTAGATTATCTTTTAAAGAAACTGAAAATAAGGAAAAAATGTCTTTTATGTTCCGCCACATATTTACCATTCAAAGTTTTTTGTTTTTTTTAAAATAGCTTTGTAAAAATGCAAATTACAACTGGTATCATTTTTGTATCTCCTTTAACATATTTCTTTGTGCATGCCTATTGGTAATAAATTATCTCCATGATTATTTCCTGAAAACCTGATTATTTCATCACAGGTTATTTTGCTGGACATAGAATTTGGATTAATAGGCTTTTTTTTTTTTTTTTTTTTTTTTGGCGGACGCAGGCCTCTCACTGCTGTGGCCTCTCCTGTTTCGGAGCACAGGCTCCAGACGCACAGGCTCAGCAGCCATGGCTCACGGGCCCAGCCGCTTCCCGGCATGTGGGATCCTCCCGGACCGGGGCATGAACCCGTGTCCCCTGCATTGGCAGGTGGACTCCCAACCACTGCACCACCAGGGAAGCCCCGGATTGATAGGTTTTTAAAACGTTTTCATTACTTAAAAGATGTTGCTCTATTTTCATCTCATTTGCATAGTTTCTGACAACAAGTCTGCTATAATCCTTATCTGTGTAATGTGTTTTTCTTTCTGACTGCTTTTAGATTTTTCTCTGTGTGATTAATTTTAAAGAATCTATGATGTTTTCATATTTTTTTCTGTTTTGGTTTTATAATCAAGTCTGTGATTTTATAATCTCTATAAAATTTGGGGGGTGGAATTGGCCATTATTTCTCCAAATATATTTTCTGCTACTTTTCCTTCTCAGACTTCTATTGCACATATGTTAGACTGCTTGATACTGTTACAGAGTTCACTGATATTTTGCTTTCCATTCACATTTTTTCTTCCTGTGCTTCATTTTTGGATAGGGTTTTGTGTTTTGATTTTTGTTTTTGCTTTTTTTTTCTGCCTTAAGTTCACTTACCTTTTACTCTGCAGTGATTAGCATGCTAATATGTTAATTCTATTTAGTGTACTTATTTTTCCAGGCATTGTATTTTTTAATCTGTAGAAGTACTATTAGTGTTTTTTACATTTTATATTACTCTAATCATCCTGGTCATATTTTCCTCTAACTTTAAAAAAATATGAATATATGAAAAATAGCTGTTTTAATAACCTTGTCAGATAATTCCATTGTCTCTGCTGTTTTTCAGTCAGTTTGTATTGACAGAATTTCTCCTGTTATGGTTTACATTTTTCTGCTTCTTTGCATGTTGATAATTTTTTAATGAATAAGGGACAATGTGGATCTTATACTGCTGGGTGCTGGATTTTGTTGTACTCCCTTAAACAATGTTTGACTTGGTTTCAGAAAGAGGAGTCTTATTACAGTCTTTTGAGGCTTACCCTTGTAGTTTATTATGGCAAGTGCCTTTAATCTGGGACTAATTTAACCCCACCACTTATGCATTGTGTTTTTAAGGTCTCTTCTGATGCCTCTTGTATTATCAGTTCTTTCTGTTCTGGCTCGTGGGAAAACAAATTATTCCTAGCCTTCTGTAAACTCTGATCATTGTTCAGCTTAATAATGCTTTCCAGTCTTTTTTTTTCCCCCCACTACCTCAGGTAAATTAATGAATTCTTATAAATGCCCAAAGAAGTACTAAACCAAAGATTAAAGTGGACCCTTCTGCACATTTTTGTAACTTTCTCTGTTTCACCTCTGGTACACATTCTTCAGTATTATGTTTACAAATTACAGCCACCTTGGCCTTCTCAATTTCCAATTCATCTCTCCAACTCAGAGAGTCCCCTGGGCTCTGTTTGGAATTCCCTTCCTTACACTATAGACTGGAAATTGCCTTCAGGCAAGAATCTGGGACAATCAGAATGCTTACCTCATTTGTTTCCCTTCTTTCAGGGATCACCATCTTATGCTGCTTATTTCCAATATTTATAGAGTTTCACTTCATATATTTTGTTTCATTTTTTAGTTGTTGAGGATGGGAGTGTAAATCCAGTCTCTTTATCATGACTAGAAGCAGATGTCAACTGCAAATAATTTTGAATGTATTTCTTATAATTATGCTTTTTGAGAGATTCTTTTTCTTGTTTATCACCCACAATGTAAGAATAAATGAATGTAATATTTATTTTAAAAGTTACATTCTTAGGCCATATTAACAGAGTCAGATTTATCCAGAGATTGTAACACTGTTTCCAATAACTACATGTTATTTTTGGCATTCCAACTTACACTCACAGTGTCATTTGGAGTGTCTTGTCCATTTCATTTTTGTAGTGATATACAAAACCAATTTATGGAATCAATAAATTGGAAAATCTCTTGCAATTTTAATCTAATATTTTAAAAATTCTCTGCTTAGTAAATATTTTCACCCTGATTAAAGAAATATTAGCATAGGCACAGGGATGATCATATTAAAATTTTTAAATTATAAAATACCTCAGAAATGTATAATATGTGGGAAATAATATATTTGGCACCCAACAGTGATTTGTGTTTTCACAAAAATGTCTTTCTTAGATAGATTCATTTATATTCACATTCATTCTTTCATTCTCCTATGACTAATTTTGTTTGCCTATTATGTAGAATACCCTGAAAGAAAATTTAAGAAAAATATGATTTCTAAAATTTAAATTACATTGTACATTTCCCTTTTCATTTTAAAGCTGTTGGTATCACCTCTGATCTTTGCAGTCCCATGAAACTTTAAAATAATGAACTTAATGTAAAAGTCTAAATTTCCCTCTCTGATCCACATGTTTGAATCTAATTTTTAAATTGCATCATCTTTACAGCATGTTGCAAAATTTTGGGGTCTTATGGTCTTCCAGTTATATTAGTTATTTTAAATTTTCTTACTTCTAACTGTGGATTTTACCAGTAGTGGTCAGAGGTAGTGCCAAGATTAAATGCTGCCAATAGAAATGCAAATACACACCATTTATGTTACTTACTCAATGGACATTTTCTTCATAATGGAATACTGCTAGTTTTTGAGGGAAGTGCTCTTGGTATGTGTGATAGTCTGCTTCTCCCAGGAAGCCAGTTATATAGTAGGTAGATGGAAGGGGCCATCTCAAGTGAATTCTTCAACTGCTATTTCCTAATCCAAGGATGGAGGATGTAGAGGATTAATTTGCTACTTGCCTCTAGTTAGTATTTCATAGTTAATGGTTCTCCAAAGTTATTTTTTAATCTGTAAGAGGATGTTTTCTCAGAAATCAATTCTCCCTCTGTCCTCAGCACCGACTTCTCTAGTCTGACGTTTTTGCCAATCATGACTCCTTAATCTGCCTTCCCTGCTTATGTAAAATAATAGAGAAGTCTCTTAATCTGGGTTTCATCTGGGATCCTGCTCTACTTTTAAACCTTATTACATACTATTTTGTCTACTTGAGGCTCTAGGACAATAACGAGATAATAGCCATTTTCATCCAGTCTATGGCAAATAAATGTGTTTATTATCCACATAAGCGTGTCAAGACTTGAGTGAAAATTTTGTTAGAATTCAAAAAAGAAGCATGGAATTTCAGTATTTTCCTTACTTACAGCTTTTGTTCTACTATTGAATAACATTACCAAAAAATTTAATCTATATATTTAAATACTTTTGTTGTGTGCCTACTGTATGCCAGGCATTGTACTGAGTGCTGGGGATAAAATAATGAACAAACTATACACAGGAACATAGAAGAGTTTCGTTTAGTAGATGTTGAACAAAAAAATAAAATAAATAAATAAGTGAACGCAGAGTTTTAGAAGATTGGTATTTTTGGAAAATTGGTATCAGTGGTATTTGTGGGAAAATCTAGTTTCTGTTCTGCTCCACATAAGCACACTTTAAATAATAGCACTTAGGAGAATAACATATGGAATATCTAAATTTGAAAATAATGTCACTCTAAGGAGTCTCTATAGTCTAGCCAATGTGTAGTAGTTGTGAGATCCAGAGTACTTTTCTTACGCTAATACTTTTATCAACATAAGGTTAATAAAATTTCAGAATTAAAATGTTCAACTTTAAGCAGCTAATAAATTTGGTAGTATAGAAATATTATTGGCACTGGCTTAGTAAGATCAATGGTGTGGTTGAAGGAGTACCTTGCTATATCTCTAGTTAAGTATAATACCATAACAGTCCCCAGAACAAAATTGATGTATCTGAGGTGTTATCCAGGATGTACTCTTATGCTATTTTTTCAAGCTGCTTTCATCATACTCAGAAGGATTTGTCAAGATGCTTACCTGTTGTGAAATTCAACATGATTTCTTGAGGGTGCAGTCTAAGGCTGAGTTATATCACCTCTTCTTAGCACTGCTATATCAATGTCGATGCCGTTGTAATTTTTTCTGGGTCCCTCTTTATTCAGTGATTGCTGTACAAAATGTGGTACAAAACAAATGCACGTCATGCTCTAAGACTACCATATGTCATATATATTTTCCAAGAGTTAAAAAAATTAAAAAGAAAAATGTACAGAAAACATCTTTAGTATAAACTCTTTTACCTTAAGCCTTAAATACAATTTTCACTTTTGGCTGGTTTACATCTAATTGGAGAAAATAGATTGACCCTTTCTATGACTTTTTGTCACATACTAAGCTGATTTAAAGAGTTGAAATTTATGAAGCTAATGTCTTCTAATTAACAAACACTTTAAGATGGAAAGTCATTTAATTTCCAAAATAAATCACCTACACATCATCTGTGTACCATTCTTTTTTATATTCTTTTGTAAGTATGTCTGGAATGCC